>NW_023266033.1:0-1101 GCF_013103735.1 Etheostoma cragini
TGTTACCTTTCCACAGCTGAGAAAGGCTGTACAGATGGCTGAAGCAGCCTTCCCCAGGTCACAGATCCTGATTCCCTTTATCAACTTCTCCAGGTCCATCCCCCCCACAGAACAGGCCAACCTGAGGCTCCTCAATGAGCACATCCTGGCCAACTATAACTCCATCCCCCAGCTGTCCAGAAACAGCTTCACAGTGGACAAGGACCTGATCCACTGGTCGAGTCAGACCGGGGACCAAATGCTGCGACACTGGGTCCAGCATTTAAACGCCTGAACCCTGTAAGTAAAGAAAAAGAAACAGGGTTAAAAACTGTAATTAATCTCTGTGAATCTTTTAAACTTACAGCAGCACAGACTGTGCTTTTAAACAAGGGGTTAACCTTTATTCCTTCCCAACTTAAACAGAACCACAAGGAACAAAAAGATCAGGTTAGGTTGGATATACAAGGTTATCACAGGAGATTAAAATTGTCTGTGTATTATGAGGGGAAACCGGATTCTGGGCAGTTACCTTTCATTCCCAAGTCCACCTGGCTCCCTGCGCCCACACAGCTCCCACCTGACGTCATCAAATTGACTCAATTAGACTTAGAGCACCTCCAGCACAATCACAGGATAGGCTGGACCAAAACCAATCTGACCATGTATGAAGTTGAGGCACTTCATCAGCTGTGCAAAAATGATGAGATTGTCATCAAACCGGCAGATAAAGGGAGCTCGGTGGTCCTCATGGACCGGAAGGACTACCTTTGGGAGGGCTATAGGCAGCTGAATGACACCAATTATTACATTAAATTAGACAAGCCTATATTTAAAGACACAATACCTCTAGTAGAAAAGATTTTATTATCATTATATAACAAAAAATTAATAAATCTGAAGCAAAAAACTTACCTCCAGGGTGATAAGGAGCCCAGACTGCGCCGATTCTATATGCTGCCAAAAATCCACAAGAGCAGGGAGTCCTGGAGCCTTCCCTACTGCATCCCCCCAGGCCGCCCTATAGTCTCTGACTGTGAAAGTGAAACATATCACACAGCAGAATTCATAGACTTTTATTTAAAGCCCCTCTCAATGTTGCATCAGAGCTACATCAAGGAC
>NW_023266034.1:0-1429 GCF_013103735.1 Etheostoma cragini
AAAGGTGTCCTAGGGAGTTAAAGGTGGGAGTTAAAGGTGTCATAGTAAGGGCTACTAATAGGTAATAGAAGTAATTGTTTTTATGATCTTACCTGTAAGTCGGTTCAGTGTGTTCTAGCTCTTTATTATTCATTGTGCTGATGTGCGCACTGACTATTATTGCCCATACTTATTATTATTCTTCCGCAAGATTTTCGTCCCGCTACTAGTCCCGGAGCGTTGCCAACGCACGCACACACAATACATCGAAACGTGTGGAATGATCGGGAATGGTGGGCTATGACTTGTCTAAGAGATTTACCACGCGGTATGATTCTCTGGACATTCTTCCTCAAAGAAATGTCTCTCTCTCCTCCAGTTTTAACTCTTCAGACTTCATTATTGGTCAAAATGTAGGACATCTTGTTCCGGTCGCAGACATGTAACTATAGAGTCTATCAGACTTGAAGTTTTCGCGCTAGGCGGACAAACTGCTGATAGGAAACATTGAAAAACGAAATCTGCAGCACGATTCTCTGAAACAAACAAATGTCTCTCTCTCCTCCAGTTTTTAATTCTTCAGACATCATAGATGGTCAAAATGTGGGAAATCTTGTGCCGATCGCAGACATGTAACTATGGAGAATATCAGACTTAACATGTTCATGCTAGGGGAACCAACTGCCAACACAAAACATTGAAAACGATATCTAGCTCCTTCTCTGAGGAAATAATGATAGCAACAAGTTCTCACACACACACACACACACACACACACACACACACACACACACACACACACACACACACACACACACACCTAACATGACAGTGTTCCCTGGTGGCCATGGTGACCAACTGCCTCCTTACTGACGTTTCCCATGTGTGTGTATGTGGATGTGCACCCGGTTATTGTTGTTTTCTTCTTTCAGAACATCATAAAGAAGGTGAGCGGCCAGAAGTTCGTCTATAAGTTCGTCAGTCAGCCCGACCCCTCTCTGCCGGAGGGGCTACGCAGCGGAGACGAGGGCCAGAGGAGGGACCCCGCCGACCCCAACGGCCAATCAAAAGGCCCCGGGGGCGGGGCTTCTACATGTCAGTCAAAGAGCTTACCCCAGGTACACTTAGACTTTCTCTTTATTCTTTCAATGTAGGTTACCTGCAGGATACAGACACACAGTGATGTTATTAACTGATTGATTTCGGTTCCGGTCCCCAGCGCTCATTGCCCAGCGGCGCCCAGAAGAGCTCCCGCAACGACTACATGAAGTCCGGCCTCTACTCCACCTTCACCATCCAATCACTGCAGGCCTCGCCCAACCCACGGCCAATCAAAACGGAGCTGCTGATACAACAAGACGCCGCCCTGTTGGTCGATCACTCGCCCAGAGAGGTGAGTGTGTAGTGTCTGGGGGCGGCCTGTCCCCCCCCCCACGAAGTACCCCCGCCC
>NW_023266035.1:0-2120 GCF_013103735.1 Etheostoma cragini
ATAGTTTATTGTATTACATTCCAGTTTTTATGGGTGTTACGGCAGGTATAATCACTGTAGTTTCCGTTTTTATGGATGGATTAACCTTGACATGCTGTTAAGTCAACCCTTCAGCAGGTGGAGACATTTCACTGCAGACACTTGCAGCAACAGATGCTTTGTTAAACATCAACAGAGTGGAAATAGACGTAACGCTGATACAAAGCATAGGAATTAGCAGAGGATGGTTTTGATCGATTGACCAATGGGTTACGGGCCCAGCACACTTCTGCTGCGCCACTCTGCTCTGTTGCTCACAAAGTATAAAACATTTTTTATTAAAGTACTGGCCTATTTCAAGAAAGTATTGGAAGTTTTGTTCCAACAACATTAACGATCATACCGTTAGTTACGGTCCGTGTGTGTGTCACTATGTGGCGTAATGTATGTGCAATTAGTGTGGCTGGGTGGTCTAAGGCGCTGGCTTTAGGCTCTAGTCTCTCTGAAGGTGTCTGTCCAAATCCCACCACTGCCATTTGCAGATGTTACTTAGTGGAAAGGTAACAGATGTTACAGATGTACAGTTACTTTTCAACTATGATTTATACCATAGGAGTGCAAGCATTTTGCCCAGTTTTGATTTCTGTAATGGTTCAAATAAGGGAGGTCTAAATCCTGCCGACAACAAAGGGCATCCCATAACGGTGGTAGTAAAGCATTGACAGTATTGTGAACTTTCTTATATCCAGTGATGGTGGTATAGAGGTGAGCATAGCTGTCCTGCCCCAACTCTGACTCAGTTTCCGAATTTGAGTAGTTCCAGATTCATAAAATCCACTTTTATTCCCATTTTCCTTCTTTTAGACTAGATGCAGTGGTAGCTTAAACTAAGTTGTTTAACTTCCCCAAAACCTCCTCCCAGCTGGACGTTCCTGGACAACCTCCCTAGGGAGGCCCCCAGGAGGCATCCCTACCAGATGTCTGAACCACTTGGTGGACCGAGCTTCACTGGCTCTATGGGGGTGATGAGATGTGGATGATCAGCACCAAAGAGAAGGAGTGGGCTGGCGTTCTTGAATGGCCTTCTATACCCTTGCCAACAAAGATCACCACTGTCTGCATACATTGGTGTGAGAATGTAGATATTGCTTGTCATGAAGGTAGGGCTAATGGCGCAATGGATAACGTGTCTGACTACGGATCAGAAGATTCTAGGTTTGACTCCTGGCTAGCTCGTAGTGCTCTTTAGCGACTAAATCCCTTGTTTGTCATTTCCAACTTCACCCCCTGGATAAACTCTGCAAAGAAAATGTACATCTCTGAAGAACCAAATGATGAGTAATTATCCTTTCAACATATGTGTAAATTCATCTAAGCCTCTCATGGTCACTCAAATACAAAAGTAATCAAGCTCTTGCTGTTGTTTTTCTGTTTCTGCTTACTAATCATTTTTCCTTGAAAAAAAAAAAAGTGTCCGTGAAGGACAGAATCAGCAGTGCTAGATAAACCATCCATGAAATTTTCATTTGTTAGTCAACAATCAGGGAAAGCAGGAAAATATCAGTAGAGTTGACATTCAGAGTTCCCACTAGGCTTTCACAACAACAAGGCCCTACTGCTCCCAAGGGGCCGTGATCGTATAGTGGTTAGTACTCTGTGTTGTGGCTGCAGCAACCCCGGTTTGAATCTGGGTCACGGCAGCTTTGTAAAGCTAGTTCTCTGTTATGCTTCCAAATTGTTCCATCCTCTGCTTCATTTTACAATGATAGAAACTGGACAGCTTAGGGTAAAGGTCCTGCAGGAGGCCCCACATTTTGGACTACAACATAGATTTGACTGGCTTTCTGTACACTTGCCAACAAAGATCAACACTGATTGCATAGAATGGTGTGAGAAGCCAGGTACTCCCAATGCTCTCTGAACGTAGGGCTAGTGAGGCAATGGCTAATGCGTCTGACTACAGATCACAAGATGTTAGGGTTGACTCCTGGATAGTTTGTTCTGTCCTTCAGCTAAATACTTGATCCTCATTTCCAAGTTTACTCCTGTACAACCTGTCTATTACAGTAAATTTACACATATGAGGAGCCGAATGATGCGTAAATATTTTTTCAACAAGTGCTAAAACAGCTCTAAATCCT
>NW_023266036.1:0-1953 GCF_013103735.1 Etheostoma cragini
ATGTGTTCAGGGGGGGTTAGGGGTCAGGTTTACAGCATGCGGTGATCAGAACATGTAGTTTGGGTCCATGTGTCCGGGTCCAGGTCTGAGGACCAGATCTATGCAACTAGTTAACAGCTGGGGGGGGTTCAACTTTCCTGATCTTTGATTTTACATTTCAGGTTGGACCCACAAGACCCAGACCCGGATTCAGACCCAGATCCAGGCCTGAACCCAGACCCAGATCCCAGCTCAAACCCAGATCCCAGCCCAGACCCTAGCTCAGACCCAGATCCCTGCTCAGATCCTGACCCGGATCTCTGCTTAGAATCAGATCCCGGCTCAGAATCAGACCCTGATCCAGATCCGGAGCCTCTGGTTCCAGGTCCAGGTTTTGTCTTGCTGGTCCCTGACAGTGAGGTGAGTTTCTGGACTCTGGTAGGAACACCTGTAACCTGTACCGGTCTGCCCCTAACTCTGTATTAATAAATCTTATGAAGTCAAAGCCTGTCCTGTAGCGGCCGTCTGTACAGGGCAGGGCAGGATATCGTGATATAAGACTAGACATCGTGGTAGGAGACTAGATATCGTGATAGGAGACTATACATCGTGATAGGAGACTAGACATCGTGATAGGAGACTAGACATCGTGGTAGGAGACTAGACATCGTGATAGGAGACTAGATATCGTTATAGGAGACTAGACTTCGTGATAGGAGACTAGATATCGTGATAGGAGACTAGACATCGTGATAGGAGACTAGATATCGTGATAGGAGACTAGACATCGTGGTAGGAGACTAGACATCGTGATAGGAGACTAGACATCGTGATAGGAGACTAGACATCGTGATAGGAGACTAGATATCGTGATAGGAGACTAGACATCGTGATAGGAGACTAGATATCGTGATAGGAGACTAGACATCGTGATAGGAGACTAGACATCAGGGTGACTTTCGTAAAGCTTTTGACACAGTGAACTACCAGATCTTAATTTCTTCAGATCTTCATAAACTTCATTCATTTAATTTGTCATCATCTGTGACAGAAATGCTTTCGTCCGACCTAACGAACAGGTTGCAAATCGTTAAAATAAATCATGCAAAATCCCAACCTGAAATCTCTGATGTGGGTGTTCCACAAGGCAGCATTCTTGGACCCCTACTCTTCCTTTTATACATCAATGATTTCCCTCAAGTGTGTAATCATTCAAAATGTCTACTGTATGCTGACGATACAGTGATTTTTCTCTCTGATTCTAATCCTGAAGTCATAAATTCTGAATTATCATCTGACCTTCATTTCATACACGACTGGCTGAAAAATAATCATTTAACCATCAGTGTTCAGAAAACTGAATGTACGTTTTTTTAGTCATCCAGAAAATGTCTTGCAAACCAAGAACTTGTCGTCTCAAAGACTTAAAGAAGACATAAATATCACGGTGTACTACTTGATTCTCACGTCACATACCGGGAACATGTTTAATTTAACAAAAAAAGTTGAATCAGAAACTTTATGTTTATAATAAGATCAGATTATATCTTTCTTCTTCTGTTTCTGAAACCTACGTACATGCAATTGTGTTTTCAACCATGTCCTCCCGTCTTTTTATTTGGTCACTTACCACGAAGGAAATCACTGAACCAATAGCACGACTACACCATGGAGCTCTCCAGATCCACAGTGACCTTCCAAAGTGGTCTCACCATTGTACTGCACTCGAACGCTCTAAGGCTCTGACTTATAGAAACTTTATAAACAGCATAGCAATTGCATTTTATTTTCAGATTCAAAATACCGCCTTACCAGCACTTGTTGCACTTTTTCCGAGCCACATGAGACCCGGACCCCTCACTAGGTCGGTCTCACAGGCCCGACCCACATGAGACCTGGACCCCTCAGTAGGTCGGTCTCACAGGCCCGACCCACATGAGACCCGGACCCCTTACTAGGTGGGTCTCACAGGCC
>NW_023266037.1:0-5128 GCF_013103735.1 Etheostoma cragini
TGGAACAGTGGAAAGATGAACCAAGACGACTTTTGGTAGTTTTATTTAGTTTCTGTCCACTTTGAATGAAGTGTGTTTTACAATAAAAAAGTAGTGGTTATTTACATGGAGTCTGGTGGAGTTTGGTAAGTTGTTGGTTGTTAGACAAAACATCCATGGTTTCACTCCTTAAAGACTTTGATGAAGCTGCATATCCATCAGCGTTCTGAAATGTAGAAAACATGGCTCCTAGTTCGTGTTTCTGACCTTCTTTGTCTTTGTTTTCAGTCACAGATATTTCACGCCTCCCGCCAGAAAGACCAGGACCTGCTGACGCACCAAAGCCCCGCTCTGCCGGCATCGCCCACCCAAGCTCCGCCTCCAGCCGCCCCCCGCTCCACGCGCCCCCCTATCTCCGCCGACACCCCCCCGGCCCGCCCCGACTCCAACGGGACCGAGGGAGCGAGGAAATGGGAGGAAGGAGCGACCAATGAGACGAAACGATCCCTGCAGCCCTCTAAGCTCCGCCTCTTCACGTCGCAGATCTCCAGAGCTGCCGCCGCGCCGTCGAAATTCAAAATGGCGGCCTTTGCCTCTGGTTCTTCCTCCCGCCTCCCGAAGCCAAAGAGCTTCTGAGCCGTCTGCCTCTTACACCCCCCCCCCCCCCCCCCCCCCCCCCCCCCCCCCCCCCCCCCCCCCCCCCCCCAAACCACCAGCCAGGCGCAGATATCCGTATCGATCGATAACCCTAAATCCAGACTTCCTGTAGCGCTAAAATCTGATTTTAAAGGTTGAAATATATGCAGTTCTCTTATTTATTTGTTAATATATTTTGCGTTGTGACTGATAATAAAGGTTTAACTTATTTATTCTTATTTATTTCACATATCCCAAAATTATTTCCTTTATTTAAACTCGAGGGGGCCGACATCGTGTTCGACAACGACGACAAAAACAGAAACAACAACACAGAAAACACCTTCATTGGAATTGGAAACATTGTTGAATGTATGAATTAGGATAATAAGGATGCAAAAGTAAGTACATTTATGTACATTTAGAGGAGTTTTTGGTACTAATCATTGTGAAAATGAAGGCCTCATGGAAAAATAATTATCATTCATGGCCTCAATTTAGCATCTTTTATCACGTCATGTTGTTACATTTTCACAAATCTATTTATTTCACTTTTATTCCATCTTAGACTCAGATGTTTGGCTGTACATTTGACGTTTTTAACACCGAAACTGCTCAGAAATCACAATAATCGAACCCACCAGACTCCATGTAAATAATCACTACTTTTACTCCATCTGTCAAACATCTGTCCCGTCGCTGTATTTAGACGTATTTTAACAGACAACCTCATATTTGTTATTTGCTTATTTTACAGACTCAAGTTCACATTACAAGAGGGGTACAAATCAAACACAGAACCTAAATAAATACATAAATACATACATACATGCCAATAGCTATGCCCAATAATTAAAACGGGTACAGATGTGTGTTCCAGTGTTTCCAGAGTTTTACGAATATCTGATATCACTAAATGCATGATTGGTTACAGCATTTAATATTTAATATTGTATTACTTGACTCGGTTAATCGGCACATGTACCTGTAGATAAACTTCCTCAGCACAGCGTGGAAGATGAACACTGGTCCATCAGCTTCAACAAATCCTAAATGCATCACTATATTTCCCCTTCCTCTAGTTTATCTTTGCTGTACCGTAGCTGCACCATAGATGAGCTGTAAAGAGGACACTAAGCTCTGAAAAAAGATATTTGCTTCGCCATGTGCTTTACAGCACTGCCGCTATATTGTATCTCCACAACTCAACCTTTAAATATCCAAATAATACTCCTGTGTATACGGTAAACCCGCTCTGCTGTGTCCGGTACTGTTTCGTCTGGGGAAAGGGCTTTTATTTTGAAAACCTGAAGGTAGAGATAGGTATCTTGTTTCGACCAAGGGCTTTTATTTTGAAAACCTGAAGGCAGAGACAGGTATCTTGTGTCGACCAAGGGCTTTTATTTGGAAAACCTGAAGGGAGAGACAGGTATCTTGTGTCGACCAAGGGCTTTTATTTTGAAAACCTGAAGGTAGAGACAGGTATCTTGTGTCGACCATGGGCTTTTATTTTGAAAACCTGAAGGTAGAGACAGGTATCTTGTGTCGACCAAGGGCTTTTATTTTGAAAACCTGAAGGTAGAGACAGGTATCTTGTGTCGAGCAAGGGCTTTTATTTTGAAAACCTGAAGGTAGAGACAGGTATCTTGTGTCGAGCAAGGGCTTTTATGTTGAAAACCTGAAGGTAGAGACAGGTATCTTGTGTCGACCATGGGCTTTTATTTTGAAAACCTGAAGGTAGAGACAGGTATCTTGTGTCGACCAAGGGCTTTTATTTTGAAAACCTGAAGGTAGAGACAGTTATCTTGTGTCGACCAAGGGCTTTTATTTTGAAAACCTGTTTATTTTTAATTTCTGTGCAATAACTTTCTGTCTTAACTCTTATTTATGAACTGTACAAAGTGTTACCTACTGTAATATTATTATTATTATTATTATTATTATATTATTATTGACACTGACGTTTGAGCTTGTAAAGAATCTCAGTCTGAAAATGCACTTTAAACTGAAGCAAAACTCCGTTTCATTTGATGAAATCTGAACTTTTTTGTTTGTTTTTGGGCTGAATCTGTTGCGTTAGTGTCACATGGGAGTCCCCCCCCGCCCCCCCCCCTCATATAGTCGACATATTTGTTGTGTTTTCCAACGTTTTTGTTGCCTTTTTGAGTTTTTTTTCTACTTTATTTGTGCCTTTTATGACATCTGTCGCCTTTTGCCGTTGTTGTTTTCCTGGCATTTCTTTCAAGATTTTTTTTGTCTATTTCATTCAAATTTTATTTATTTTTCCTCACTTTTTTTTAGTCTGTTTTTTTCACGATATTTTGGCTTTTTTCAATTTCTTTTGTCTATTCTTTTCAAAATGTTTTGTCTATTTCTTTCAAGATTTTTTTGTCTATTTCATTCAAATTTTATTTAATTTTTCTCACTTTTTTTAGTCTGTTTTTTTCACGATATTTTGGCTTTTTTCATTTTCTTTTGTCTATTCTTTTCAAAATTTCTTTCAAATTTTATTGTGTTTTTTTGTCTATTTTTTTCAATTGTTTTTGTCCATTTTTTTCGAATTTTATTCCCTTTTTTTCATTTTGTTAGTCTTTTTTTCAATTTTTTTAGTCTATTTCTTTCAAATGTTGTCATTTTTTTAAACATTTTTGTCTTTGTTTGTCTAATTATTTGTCAATTTTTTAGTGAAATTTTCCCTTTTTTTTTCATTCTTTTTTCTCCCAGTTTTTCTCTATTTTTTGAGTGTTTCTCCGAGATTTTATGTTTTTGTCCTTTCTTAATTTTAATCCACGAGTACGTATTCCCTCCCTCATCATACCTGCCGTGTTTTTAACATTCCATTCCATTTCCGCTTTCATCCAAAGCGACTTCCATCGCTGTATGTCAGAGGTTGCACGCCTCTGGAGCAACTAGGGGTTAGTGCCTTGCTCAGGGACACATTGGCTGATGTATTGCAGTGGGAATCGAACCCTGACCTCCCACAGCAAAGGCATGTGTCACATCTGCCCACCTTCACCACCCATACCCCGGAAATACGACCCAAACGTAACATGAACGCCTCCCTGAAACATGTTTGTTTATAGCATTTTAAGCTAACGTCAGCGTTATGTAGCCGCTAGCATCAGCTAGCGCTAGCTAAAGTGAGCGTTATGTAGCTGCTAGCTAACGCCAACGCTAGCTAAAGGTAACGCTAAGCTAGCTATAAGTCTTTGTCTTCCTGTTTTTCACCTGGAAATTTCAAATTAAAAGCCTTTTGTCAACGTTATGGTCGTCTTTTTCGACCCTTTTGTTTCTTTCCTCCGATGTTTTTGTCACTTTTTCAACGATTGTCGACTATTTCTGAACCTTTTGAAATTTTTGTGTTTTTCCCCAAATTTTTAAAGCTTTTTAATTTACATTGGTCACTTTTTTCGACATCTTTTCACATTTTTGTCAATTTATTTGACATTTGATCACATTTTACCCACTTTTATTGACATTTTGCTCTTTTTAAAACTTTTTTAAAGTTCCTTTACCGATTGTTTTTTTCTTCAAATGTTATAAAATTGACAAAAAATCCCAAATCCAGTAAAAGTAGTGACTTGATTATTAATTTAACGTGTGAGGAGCGTCGTTGGGATCCATCCTCGTTACTTTACGGGACAATTAGTTTGAAAGAAACCCAAATTTCTAATGTAGAAACTTTTTGGCTTTTGTTTCAGTTTTTCTATTTATAGACGTATGAACCACCATCGTCATCATGTTCATCTTCATCGGGGAACATCCGAAGGTTCTCAATAAAAAATCCACACAGAAAACTACAATCATGGCGGCAGGTTGCCGTCTTAAAAGTGTTCCCGTGTGACGTTAGCGCCGCGTGATTGGCTGGGAAAGCTGCCTGCTCGGCCCTGATTGGTTGAGATGTAGCATCTGTAATGTCTGCTGTATTATCGCGTGACTGACGAGTTTAAGGATATCTGGTAAGTCGTGTCTAAGTGCAGGACGTCTTCCTGTTGCTTATTGGTCCACATATTTATGTCCTCTCCTGTGATTGGCTGACATGTCCCTGATGCTGCTGAGTAGCTGAACGCTGAATAAAAATAATCAACATCAAATCTGTGAATGTGTGAATAACTGTTCATGATTATTTCCTGTGTGTGGGTGTGTGTGTGTGTAGTCCTCATGTTGTCCTCATGTTGTCCTCATGTTGTCCTCATGTTGTCTTCATGTAGTCCTCATGTTGTCCTCATGTAGTCCTCATGTAGTCCTCATGTTGTCTTCATGTTGCCCCCATGTACAGTAGTCTTCATGTTGTCCTCATGTTGTCCTCATGTTGCCCTCATGTTGTCCTCATGTTGCCCTCATGTTGTCCCCATGTTGTCCCCATGTTGTCCTCATGCTGTCCTCATGTTGTCTTCATGTAGTCCTCATGTTGTCTTCATGTTGTCCTCATGTAGTCCTCATGTTGTCCTCATGTTGTCTTCATGTTGTCCTCATGTTGTCCTCATGTAGTCCTCATGTTGTCCTCATGTAG
>NW_023266038.1:0-2935 GCF_013103735.1 Etheostoma cragini
AGGAACAGGCCCTGGAGACAGGAACAGGAAGTCACAAACAGGAAGTCAGAGACAGCAGCATTAGCATCCGGTTAGCACACCGCAGACCAGGAACAAACCCTGGAGACAGGAACAGGAAGTCACAAACAGGAAGTCACCAAGGACCTGAGCATGTGCAGCCCCCCCACCCTGACATCTCTCCATCAGTGCATGTATAGGACACTAATGGTATATATATACTGTATATGTATACAGTGTATCGCTAAGGCTAGAGTCGCTACACCCACCAGACTCCATGTAAATAAACAGTTATTTTAGCGTCGTATTACACACTTCATTCAAAGTCGACAGAAACCAAATAAATCAATTAAAAGCTGTTTTTTGGTCTTCTTTACACTTTTATAACCATCACAACTCTAGTGTTGGTGGAAATAAACACAAACTTTACAGATTTACATGTAAAAATATGCTGACTCTATACTCGCTAAAAGGACTGTTTTTTACATGGAGTCTGGTTGGTTTGGTGTTAGCTACGTCAGCGCTGTTTCTGGGAAACAGAAATGTCTTAAATAGGTTTTACAAAGTTATATCTCTGAAGGGTTAAGACACTTAACACTTTTATTATTTTTTATTAAGTTGTATTGCTATTCTGATGTGCCCCAGGTAGTGGACACCTTGATGAAATGTCTTGTTCTAGTCCCTTGTGTTGACTTCCTGTTGACCCTTCCGGGTTTTGGTCGTTTTTGAAGCTTTTCTCAAAGTTGTTGTCCCTGTTTCTTCCGATGTTTTAGACGTTATTTTCTCCTTTTTTCACAACCTTTTTTTCAAATGCTGTGAAATAACAAAATAACAATGGAAGTTGTGAACGGATGGTTTATTTTCCTCGTAGGGAACCATCCAAGATATTATTTACTGACGGTTTGGTTGAAAGAAAACTTTTTGAAAAGAAGTCAAATTAGACCCGAGGACACCAGGAGGGGTAATGTTTTAATAATTATTAAGGTAATTATTATTATTATTATTATTATTATTATTATTGTTATTATTATTATTATTATTATTATAATTCTCATAGTGAATGAAATGAGCTGCGGAGGATTCTGTGTAACAGCGTTCCCGTTTGATGACATCACACAGTGCCGGGGTAAGCCCCGCCCACCTTGGCCCACCAGGTGGACAGCATGAAGTAGGCGTTGACGTTGTCCTCTCCGAACTGCTGGGCCACGTAGAGTCCCAGGGACCCGTACGCGTCGTAGACCCCCCTCCTGCTGGGGTCCGACAGCACAGCGTGGGCGCTGTTCAGCTCCTTGAACTTCTCCGCCGCCGCCGGGTTCTCCGGGTTCTTATCGGGGTGGAACCGCAACGCCAGCTTCCTGCAAGACACACACAGAGGGACAGAGACACGGGGACACACACAGGGACAGAGACACGGGGACACACACAGGGACACACACACGGGGACACACACACGGGGACACACACAGGGACACACACACGGGGACAGAAACACAGGGACACACAGGGACATAGACAATGGGACACACACACACGGCGACAGACACACAGGGACAGAGACACAGGGACACACACACAGAGACACAAACACAGGGAAAGAGACAAGGCGACACACACAGAGACACACACACACACACACAGGGACACACAGAGACACACACACACACAGGGACACACAGAGACACACACACACACACACACACACACGGGGACACACACAGAGACACACACACAGGGACACACAGAGACACACACACACACACACACACACACACACACACACACACACGGGGACACACACAGAGACACACACCAGAGAGAGAGAGAGAGACACACACACACACACAGGGACAGAGACACAGGGACACAGAAAAACACACACAGAGACACACACACACGGGGGAAAGAGACACAGAGACACACACAGAGACAAACACACGGAGACACACACACACACAGACGTATGGGTATGAGACCAAATGTGTCCCGGCGTCTCCTGGAGACGTCATTGGTGACTCAGGATTATGTGGGCGGGGCTTACCTGTAGGACTTCTTGATGTCGTCATGGCAACAGCCTTTCTGCAGACCCAGGACCTGATACAGAGACTCTCCAGATGTGGACAAAGTTCGCTGTCTCCCGTCAGACATCCTGACAGCATCACCTGTTATCATTATGAATTATTAGATTATTAATTATTAGGTTATTAATGTCCTGGATGAATGGCGGAGAGGAGAGGAAAAAAGGAAATGAGAAGATCAAGAAAGGAGGAGAAAAGCTGACATCACACGTTTATAACTCATCCCTTCATCTCTGCAGCGCTACACTTCAAACACTAAGGATGTAGGGAGAGGAAAGAAGAAAGGAAGGAAGGATAGAAGGGTAGTAAAGGAAGAATAAAGAGTTAGAGAGGAGTTACCTGCCTGCTGGTGTTACCTGTTGGAGCGTCCTCTACCTGTCCTCTAGCCGCGTGGTCTACCTGTCCTCTACCTGCGTGGTCTACCTGTCCTCTACCTGTCCTCTACCTGTCCTCTACCTGTCCTCTACCTGCGTGGTCTACCTGTCCTCTACCTGTGTGGTCTACCTGTCCTCTACTTGCGTGGTCTACCTGTCCTCTACCTGTGTGGTCTACCTGTCCTCTACTTGCGTGGTCTACCTGTCCTCTACCTGCGTGGTCTACCTGTCCTCTACCTGCGTGGTCTACCTGTCCTCTACCTGCGTGGTCTACCTGTCCTCTACCTGTCTCCTACCTGTCCTCTACCTGCGACGTTTACCTGTCCTCTACCTGCGACGTTTACCTGTCCTCTACCTGTTCAGCTGGTTTTCGGATCGCTGTCTGTCGGCCATCAATCATTCAGCAGCTGCTCGGCTCCGGTGACCAGGAGCCGCCACGCCTGCTCGGGTTTCACCAGGACGCCTGGAGACAGGACAGGTGAGGCGGGG
>NW_023266038.1:3161-4403 GCF_013103735.1 Etheostoma cragini
ACACACACACACACACACACACACACACACACACACACACACACACACACACACACACACACGTCTTCGTCTGTCCTGTCCATAAAGGCCGAAAATGCACCAAACAGTAATAAAAAAGAATTATTTTATGAAATCTGTTGCAGCGTCAGATTCTACCCGTTTAGTTTGTTTAAGATATGACATCACAGTTATAAAAGCATGATGTCATATTTACTATGTCTTCGTCTTTATTTAACATGTTTGGCTCATTCAATGTTCAATAAGAATAAAAAACACCAAACAAAAGACTCGGCAGCTTTCATTTTTATTTTAATTTTCATCACAAAAACATTCAGATGTTTGTTTGATCTGTTAATAATTCTGAGTGTGTGACGGTGAAATATTAGAAAATGTTTTTATTATTTTTATATAACCTTTATTAACCCGGTAGGCCGTGAGGACAGGTTCCTATTTGTGTTTCATATTTAACAATATGAATATGAAGGAAGGAAGGAGAGGAAGATCCACCGCCTCGGCAACAGGAAGTTGATTCCTCAGCAGTCTCAGCGCTCCTTAGGACCCTGAACAGGAAACTGGGATCAGACCATGATGGGGGACGTGGGACCGGGGTCCAAGTCCCAAGGTGTTTATTATTACAATAACAAGTTCTGCAATGAAACGCTTGTATCCAGAGCAACAATAATAATAATAAAGAAACTATCTAATAAATACAAATAAAACAACCTATAATCATGTAAATAACATCAACACAAATAACAATAACAACAGGCGAAGGCCAGGGTTGCTATGGAGATGTATACGGTGTAAAGAGGCAGATGTGCCTGAGGTGATGGATGGAGGGGATTAACGGAAATACTCACAGCTGATTGGTCCAACAGAGACAGGAAGCTGATTGGCTGCGGTGGCGGACCGAGCACGTCGCCTGGAACAGTTCTAAAGGGAAATTATAAAAACTTTATTGATACACAAAGTTGCACAGTAACACTAGAGATAGAGACACAAGACCTCAGAAAAAGTCGACAAATTTGACATGACAAATGTCAAAAAGTAAAAAAGCTTTTACAAAAAAGGTGAAAAAAGTGGCAAATGTAAAAAAAAAACAAAAAAACAGGAGGGTAAAGGACACCCAGGAGGATGAAGGACACCCAGGAGGGTAAAGGACACCCAGGAGGATGAAGGACACCCAGGAGGATGAAGGACATCCAGGAGGATGAAGGACACCCAGGAGGGTAAAGGACACCC
>NW_023266038.1:4503-8353 GCF_013103735.1 Etheostoma cragini
GAAAGACACCCAGGAGGATGAAGAACACCCAGGAGGATGAAAGACACCCAGGAGGATGTAGGACACCCAGGAGGGTAAAGGACACCCAGGAGGGTAAAGGACACCCAGGAGGATGAAAGACACCCAGGAGGATGAAGGACATCCAGGAGGATGAAGCCTTTAATGTTATTTTGGCTGAATCACGATAACATGGCGTTCCTCAGGGCAGGTGTGCTGGGACTCACAGGGCTGCAGGGGGCGCTGTCCCCGTCACACAGACTGATCCGGCAGTGCAGATACACGTCCTCATACGTCCCGTGGTACAGGAAGAGCAGCGCCGAGAAGCGAGCTCGCTGCGACACGCCGCTCTCCCCCAGCGTCACATGGCGATGGTCCACTGGACACCTGGAGGGGACAGCCAATCACAGCAGCTCATTAACACAGGGGCTGTTATTGGTCACAGATTCAAGGAATTAACCCTGGTGTTGTCTCCTGGGTCAAAAAGGGACAACAATTTGACATTTGTCCCTTTTTCAGACTTTTTTTTTATTTCACTTACTAACTTACTAGTTTTATAATTTTTGGAATTCATGATCAATAACCCTCATTTATATAGAATTATACCTAATATCTGAGTTCAAAAATTATTTTGACCAATTGTTAAGATCAGAGGAATGAAAGAGCGTTGGAAGGAATCCATTTTATGGTAATTTGGTTAAAAAGAAACTCAGGTTTCAGATACAGACATAAAAAGTTATAGAAATTTGCCAAAAATTTAGGGGAAAATTCATGGAAAAGTTATGGAAAAGTTATGGAAAAAGTTATGGAAAAGTTATTGAAAAGTAATGGAAAAGTCATGGAAAAGTTATGGAAAAGTTATGGAAGAGTCATGGAAAAGTTATGGAAAAGTTATGGAAAAAGTTATGGAAAAGTTATTGAAAAGTAATGGAAAAGTCATGGAAAAGTCATGGAAAACTTATTGAAAAGTCATGGAAAAAGTTATTGAAAAAGTTAGCGAGAAATTCATGGAAAATTTCATGGAACAGTTATGGAAAAGTTATGGAAAAAGGTGTGGAAAAAGTTATTGGAAAAGTCGTAGAAAAAGTTATGGAAATTTGCCAAAAAGTTATGGAAAAGTCAAGTACTTTAAATGAGATTGAATTGAAGCCAACTTTTTTGGCAAATATCCATAACATTGTGCTGCTGTGCGGTGTGATGTTGTTATCCCTTCACTTGCAGGTAGAATTAAATACAAAGACCAAAGTTTTCAACTCTCTTATTGGTAAGTTGGTTTCCCGGCACATTACAGCCAGAGTGAGCTGGTTTTGATGGACCTGGTCACCTGTTCTGGATCAGGACGTATCTGGCGGGATCGTCGGCGCGGGGCGACTTTGTTACGTAGCAGTTTTCCAGCACGAGCACGAAGCGGTTATTGTCGTCATTTTCCACGGAGACGCCGACATGCAGGGCGGCGCCGAGCGGCAGGCGGACCGGGCCGCCGGGGAACGGCTCGCTGTAGTCCGGCCTCTTGTACAGAGTCATCTGCGCCCTGGTGGGGGCACCTGAACGCACCACGCCAACTCGACGACTGCAGAGACCGGACACGTTAAGAGAAGACACGGGTGAACATACACTATGAACAATAATCCCTTCATAACATTTTAAATTCCCAATACTTCTCTAATAATGATCAAAGGTATTCTAATGGCATTTAAAGGCTTTCCTTATATTAAGACATTCTAAACAGGGATGCACACAGCCGACTTTTTCAGTCTCGATACCGTTTACCGGCTTTGTGGATGCACCAAATCCAAGATCGGGTTCCTAATCCAGGATCGAACTCCGGATCCAGGATTGAGCTCCTGATCCAGGATCGGGCTCCTGATCCAGGATCGGGCTCCTGATTCAAGTGGATATCGGGCTCCAGATCCAGGATCGGGCTCCTGAGCCAGGATTGGGCTCCTGATTCGGCTGAATATCGGGCTCCAGATCCAGGATCGGGCTCCTGATTCGGCTGAATGTCGGGCTTTATGACCGTCTTCGGTTTCTGCCAAACTTTAAAAACCTTTCCCCACTGAGCCGACCCCTGCGTCTGCACTCGGCGATACGCTGGTGGTTGCAGAAAAAGTGCCGACCGGCAGCACTCACATCACCCACCAGCACCCGCAGCACCCACAGCACCTACCAGCACCCACAGCACCGACCAGTACCCACAGCACACTCAGCACACTCAGCACACTCAGCAGCTGCAGCACCCGCACTACCCGCGGCAAAGCTCAAAGCTTTTTAAGGAAGTAACAAAAGTTCTAATTCAGGATATAACTCACGGCAGCTGGTATCGAATGGCGGCGTCCAGGCTGGTGATGTCATCGAGCGGGAAGACGCAGGAGAATGGGATACTCATTGGGACGGAGAGCGAGGCGTCGGACCAATCAGACGGGTACACAAACAAAATGTTGGAGTAAGTAATGTGGGAGCCGTTTGTCTGCAATAAAACAGATAAAAACAGATGATGAAATCAGTGAAAAACTTCTGAAATTGGATTTGATCTATCAACAAGACAAAATGTCTGAAAACAGCTAAATGCTACAGGATGCTATCATGCTGATTAGCATGGGGTAGTGTGGATCACTATCTTAGATAAGAAACAGCTAAGACTGTCACAGTTCAGGATATCTGTGGACCCAAATGCAGAGATCAGGCAGGAGAGGGCTTAGCTTTAGGATTAATTAACAAAAAGCAGAGTCCCAACCAAAACAGGGATCCAAAAGGCAGAGTCCCAACCAACACAGGGATCCAAAGAGCAGAGTCCCAACCATCACAGGGATCCAAAAAGCAGAGTCCCAACCATCACAGGGATCCAAAAAGCAGAGTCCCAACCAACACAGGGATCCAAAAGGCAGAGTCCCAACCAACACAGGGATCCAAAAGGCAGAGTCCCAACCAACACAGGGATCCAAAAGGCAGAGTCCCAACCAACACCGGGATCTCACGTGTAACCAACTCACCTCCACCACGTTTCCACAGAGACCCTTCTGTCGCTGCACCAGGTAGCACATGGCCTCCTGCTGGTCCACCTGCTGGTGGCAGCGCGGGTCAATCAGGTGAGCAGAGGAGGCGTTCAGCCCTCGTTCCTCTAGCAGTCTCTTCTGGACTGTCAGACGCAAGAGGTCCTGTCCACAGACCAGCTCCGGCTCAGGAAAACCACTAAGGTCACCTGGGACACAAAAGGAACCCATTAGGCACAATACAGCAGGAACAAGGCATTCTGGGTATTCCATAGCTTAGAGAGGCATCTCACTAGTTTTATCTCCAGAGTGAGACATCTCACTAGTTTTTGCTACAAACGTGTCAAAGTTGTCTTAAAAAGGGACAAACACATCGTAGAAAGCCCCAAAAACTTCAGAAAAAGTGGCAAAACATCTAGTAAAGGATCAAAACCATTAAAACAAAGTGCCTAAAGCATTGATGAAATTGCATAAACCGGTGGAAAAGGTATCAAAATGTTAAAAAAGCAACAAAAATGTTGGAAAAAGCGAGAAAAGCTAGGTGGGCCTGATTTTACTGTGAACCTAAATTGAAATGCGGGCCACATCAAAACCTGTGAGGGGCCAGATTTGGCCCTCAGGCTTCGAGTTTAACATGTTTTTTACGTAGTAACTTATAAAAACCCGTGAGGTTGTTGTTCTCTGGGACACGGCTCTCTGGGACACGGCTCTCTGGGACACGGCTCTCTGGGACTCGGCTCTCTGGGACATGTCTCTCTGGGACAGGTCTCTCTGGGACACGTCACTCTGGGACACGGCTCTCTGGGACACGGCTCTCTGGGACAGGTCTCTCTGGGACACGTCACTCTGGGACACGGCTCTCT
>NW_023266038.1:8494-22180 GCF_013103735.1 Etheostoma cragini
ACACGGCTCTCTGGGACACGGCTCTCTGGGACACGGCTCTCTGGGACACGGCTCTCTGGGACACGTCACTCTGGGACACGGCTCTCTGAGACATGTCTCTCTGGGACAGGTCTCTCTGGGACACGGCTCTCTGGGACACGGCTCTCTGGGACACGGCTCTCTGGGACACGTCTCACTGGGACGGGCGAGTCTAACACTGGGAATGAAAACATTACACTAGCTTCCCTACAGACCACTGGACCCCACGCTGGACTGAAGACTAACCAGAACAGATGACTCCAGCGTCTTCACCGTGGTTGCAGTTGTGAGTTCCAAACCCCGGATGTCCACACTCTGACAGCGAAGACTCGCCGCCCGTACAGGCAACATCATCCAACCAGATCGGCCCGGTGCCTTGCCCAAAGTGGGCAGAACTAGCTGCCGCCTGGACGGGACCACATCTCAGCTGTCTGCAGACCACCTTGGCGTCGTTGATGTCCCAGCCGTCATCGCACACTGTCCCCCACTGGTTGTCGTGGAGGATCTCCACCCTACCGGAGCATGGGGTGTCACCATTCACCAACCGCAGCCCCGCTGTCGGAGCTACACCTGGGAACGGAACCAGAACAGACTGTCTCCACGGATACGGATAACAAGACAACAAAAACAACATTTCATACATTACTTATGTTATTTTAAACAAGCTGTACATTAATCAGAAGTTATTTTGAATTGTAAAATTAATCTATGATACAGATTAAAGTTTTTTTTTAAGTGAATTACAAATACCATTTTCATCACAATAAATAATTTCTTTAAAATCTATAAAAACCCAAAGTCAACAATCATGGAAAAGTTAACTTCCTGATAATTCCTTAAGGGCTCATGCAATGTCAACAATAACATCTAAAAACCTTGTTAAGGAAAGAAGAATTAAGGAATCCATGAACATATCGATTAATTAATGAGTTTTTTGTGTGTTTATATGCATTGTGTCAACACTTTTTGTTCTATCGACTGCCCAAGATGAAAGTCTTCTATGGGGGACCATGAAGGCGGATCTTACCTTATCCCATGGACCCCCCTTAAAGGGCCTCTTGAAAAGATCTCTAGGGATCTGTGGGCACCTCTAGAGCCGTTGGTACTCTCCTAAGGATATACTACAACTGAGGGGGGGGGCCTTTCCTCTCTAAGCGTAGCTCCCATGGCGCCATTTTAATGCTACGAAGCCATCACCTGCCGTTAGCATCCCATTGACTCCCATTCATTTTGATGTCACTTTAACAGCGAATAACTTTCCATCTGAAGTGTTTAAAGACTATTTGTCCGTTGTTTATTTCTGAAGAAACACAACAATGTATAAAAGGCTCCGTTACCTTGGAGCTCACGTTATGGCTCCGTAGCAGACGTTCTTATAAAAATAGGCTATCAATTTCCTCATAACCACGCAACTAACCGTGCTTAGTCAACAAATCACCCTATTGTCAGGAGAAGCTTGCAGACAGTTTGGACTTCATCAGCGGTTTAAATTTAATTACCAATGCTAACTAAGCAGTAATTAGCCTGTGCCTATGTTAACCTCAAAATCCTGGGACTTGTGAGAACCCATGAGCCTAAATGCTTTCTCTGGAGGTTAGTTGTTGGGTTTTTGTGAATTAGAGTGTGGTCTAGACCTACTGTATCTGTCACGTGTCCTGAGATAACTCCTGTTATGATTTGAGTCTATAAATAAAATGTAATTGACTAGAAACTCTTTAGGACCAGAATGACCATCCAACCTGTAGAATCTCTCAGAGAACCAAAGTTACCTCTACAAACTCTTTGACAACCCATCGGTAGAAACTTTAAGAACGGGAAAACACTTCAAGAATCTCTGGGTCAAGGGAGGCTTACCATCAGAATTCAGGAAGGAACTTCTTGAACCTCTTCAGGACATGTGGAACTCCCTAAAAAGCTCCATTTAACTAGCCGTCCTTATGTTAAGCCCCGCCCACCGACTTTATACACGAGGTGATGTGCCTAACCAGAATTTGGTCTTTCCAGCTCGCAGGCCAACGGAGAGTTGCTAGGGTGCTAGGGTCTAGATTTCTAGGCTAGCGTGTAAAATCAATGAGCTGAACCCTGGATATCATGTTCCCTGATAAAACCTGTGTCGTGATCACTCACCCGGCTGCCCACACCTCCAGTTGATCTTGTCGTAGCTCAGACAGGTCTCACCTTCAGCGCAGGTGCTACACACCATGGTGTTGACATCTGATTAGGGCACAAAGAACAACAAAGTCCACTAGAGGTTCTGATGGTACCAAAGTTCTAAAGAATCCTGTAAGACATCCTCTTCACTTTGGCTCACATGAGGAATATCATATCAGTGTTTCACCTATAGTCGTCCAGGCTTAGTAAGTCGCCAGGCCAACGGGATCCCCCACACGACAATTTAGTTTTTTTAATGCCAGAAATGACGCCAAATATCGTTAGTTAGTTATCGTTATCATTAGTTAGTTTACGACTAGCTAGTGCTAGCTAAACTGCTAAAGTAAGTGTAATAGGTGAAGTTAATGGTGGTGCAGGGAGGATTGTGAAGATCCAGGACTTAGCCAACACATTTCAACAATGACCATTGAACCATTGGGCTACTATGCTGTACAGTGCTAACCATTGGACCACTATGCTGTACAGGGCTAACCATTGGACCACTATGTTGTACAGGGCTAACCATTGGACCACTATGCTGTACAGGGCTAACCATTGGACCACTATGCTGTACAGGGCTAACCATTGGACCACTATGTTGCCAATCTTAAAGTGAAATGTTGGAGTGTGTTCCCTTTACTTTAGCAGTTGAGGCCTCTGGATCAGGATCGTAGTATTGGCCTTACCCTCAACTCTACACAGTATAACTCCACACAATGAAAACCTGTTCCTTACCTGCACAGTAAGCTAGCCGACACAAGTTTGGGCTTACAAACTTGTAGACGTAGTAGTTTCGTGGGCAAGCTTTTACGTGGATGAAGTTGGAGTGAAACTGGCAGCAGCCTCCCTCCCAGCTGCCACAGACCTCCGCCCGTACGATGCCCTCAGACTCCAGCGGGTGGGGAGATCGCAGCCTTAGCGGAGCATCGGTCCCACACATGTTGCTCTCTATGCACCTCTCTGGCATCCGCACACTGCTGTTGCCGAGGTAGAGGCGGTACCAGCCCTGCCAATCGGTGCGGCTGTCGCAGGCCACGGACTGTGGGTCCGCCCTGGCGTCAGTGGCCCGCCAGGCGTCTTGTAAAACACTGTGGTGCTGACACGGGTCGATGCACTGGGACGTGCCGTTCACCTGGAGGCAGCTTTCACCAAAAGGGCACTCTGCGCCCCCGCAGGCAAACGTCACCGAGCGGGACGTGGTTTCGGAGTGGTGTTGATTAGGCGTCACCAGACAGGAAAAGGAGCCTCGGGTGTTTTGGCAGAGCTGTCCGGGACCGCAGGGAGGACCGGGCATCGAACACTCATCGATGTCCACGCAGCCCTGCAGCGGCGACCAGCGGAAGCCGTGGTCACAGCAGTCGGTGTTGCAGGTGGTGGTGTTGTAGCAGGTGAAGCCGTCGCCAACCAAACCGTCGTCACAGCGACATGACACGCCCACCGTCTCCACGCTGTTGTCATGGCAGCGAGCCAGACTGTGACAGGCCTCACAGCTGGTGGCTACAGACCCTGATGATAAGCAAGGTTCAACAGCTTTACTTACTAGTTACTTTAGTTACTCCTCTACATTCTTTTGACAGCTTTAGTTACTAGTTACTTTAGCTACTGGTTACTTTAGTTACTCACGACTACTCTCTAACGTGTACTAATACTTCTTTAACTAAATGTTCCTGATACTTACACACTTCTACTGAGGTAACATTTTCACTGCAGTAATTTAACATTGTGGTATTAGTACTTTTACTGCAGTAAATGATCTAAATACTTGTAGACTCACCTATGGACCACCCTGTGGACTCACCTATGGACTACCTTATACACTCACCTATGGACTCACCTATGGACTCAACTGTGGACTCACCTGTGGACTCCCCTGTGGAATACCCAATGGACTCACCTGTGGACTACCCTATACACTCACATGTGGACTACCCTATACACTCAACTGTGGACTCACCTATGGACTCACCTGTGGACTCAGCTATGGACTCACCTGTGGACTACCCTTCACACTCACCTATGGACTCCCCTATGGAATAACCTATGGACTCAGCTGTGGACTCACCTGTGGACTTCCCTATACACTTACCTGTAGACTCACCAGGGACTCACCCGTAGACTCACCTGTGCTCTGAGCTGAACAAGCAGCCATGAGAAGCAGCAGCAGGCCGATGATCCTTTGGAACATTTTAATCACAAAAACCTGCCGCAGAGACAAATGAAGTTAATTCCACTGATTGATATTGCAGATAACAAAGATAAAACTAATTACGGCTAATCAATTAAAGGGCCCATATTCTGCTCATGTTGACATGCTAACAACACATTGTTACATGCTAAAGCATGCTAACAAGTTTAACAGCAGCATTGATCTGACACGTGAATCAACACTAACTGAACATCATGACTTTATGAAAAAGATTTATTTTAAAAAAAAGTGGAGGAAGTCTTTTTATTTATTTTTACCCTTAAAGACAACGTGAAAAGGGTTTTACAGCTTTAATCTCGACATTTCAAATCTAGAATTGAAATGGAAAGCAGAAAATCTTCTTCCCTTCTTTTTGTTTCCTTATGTCTTGCTCTGATCCTGTTCTGATATTACAAGACTGACTTAGTTTTAGAGAGGCCTACTAATAACAATAAAGTTATTATTAATAATTACCTTCTTCTTCAGGGTTCCAGTCTCCAGCCTCAGTTCCTCAGTTCTGATATCATGTTTCTGGGAAAGCGTCTTAAGCTTCTCTATCAATCATTGACTGTAAGCCATAAACTAAGAGCACTGAGTCACAAAAACATTATTGGGTGTGGATTAAAAATTCTTTTAATCCAAAATTGGAGACTTCCTGTCCTTTTGTGGCAAGTTTTGGGGAAAGTTCTGCAGCTTTCTTACAGAATTACATTGTTTTTCTTCCTAAAAAGCTGAAATTCAACTCAAATTGTAATTCAAAAGATTTAGGAAATCAAAATGTGCTGCTGGGATCTTTGATCAGAATCCTTTTTTATTGTGAACAAAGGTTGAAATGGGTTTGGCCCAAAGACTTTGTTAAGTCTGATGAGGAAAATCCTCTATTCTGATTGGTCGAAAGTCTTGAAATCTTTGGGGAAGAATCTAAGAACACAACTTTGAAATGTTCAGATCAAATTAAAAATCACAATTTTATCAAGAGTCAAAGTCAGGACTTTTTTTTAATATGCTAAACACAGAAATAACGATTAAATGTCTTCCATGTGATTGGTTTTTACACTGCATATGTGAACACCTTTGATTTTTAATCTTGTAATAATCTTTGTTACCAAAATACTTGATTGAGCTGCTTGAATTGAGTTTATGCAAGTTACGAATGTAACTACGGTTCTATGAATCCTGGATGGCCGCCAGAGCCAGTGCTTAACACTGCAAATATTCTGAGTATTTATATGAACGTCGCCTGTGACCTCGGGGTGACCCTGGCCAAGGTTTTAAGTTTTGGAGTCTTCCCTGAGCTCATCCAAGAGAATATTCCCACCAAGAACTCCTGGTCATCCAGGATGCATAGAACCGTAGTCACATTCGTAACTTTGGTTCTATTTCACCCTTACTGACCGCCAGATGCAGTGTGTAACACTGGATGACTCTTATCTACAGTCACAATGAAGCCTGTGTACCCACCTGCTGTAGAGGACCTCGGCCGGAGAACCCCGCCCAATGGATGGGGGGTGGCAACATTAACCCTGTAATAACAAAAAAACATGCTCGGCAACACCCAGATTTCCTCCAAGGGCACACCAAAGTCGCCCACGACGTGAAGACACTCCTGGTAGAGTGGCATTTCCCTCCATATCGTAGAGACCGTCCACTGCAGTGTGCACAGCAGAGGCCTCCAGCGTCCAGGGGAACGGGTGCTGCATCAACAGAGCACCGCCCTTCAACCATAACAGACAAAAACATGCTCAGACTAACGTATGCAGGCCTCCACATAAACCCTAAGGGCCTGCACTGGGCATAACAGATTCAATATGTCCCCGGGGGCGCGGGGGGTTCAAAACGTGCCAGGTGGATAGGCTGGTTGAGGTGTGCCTGCTGCCTTCCTGCAGTGACCGCCCAACAGCCCCAACACCTCCAACCCCGAGTGATTGTGGCGGTGAGGGCGAGGAAAGAGAACCCCCCCCCGGTCCCACCCAGAGCCCATGCCACCCAAGCCCCCCCACCCCCTGAAAGACTGCAAAAATAATGGCCCCAAAAAATTCAAAGTTGAATCCGAAGCAACACACCAAGTTACAGATATAGACATATGGCCCAGTAAGAGCTAGCTAACTAGCTCCCTGCGGTCCATGCCATGCTGCGGCGTCCGTGTACAGCTGCTACCGCCAGGACCCTTTGCTCATCAACCAGTCAGCTACGGTTGCTGGGCAGATAACTGAGCTGTTTGAGACGCGTGCACCATGTGATCCCATGGCAACCACAGAGTCCATTCATGTGTGGAAATACCAAACAAAAATACATTAATTCCACTTTCCATTCTCATAACATGTTGGTCAGAAAGCTGTTTGCTCCCCTCTCCTCCCACACCTGTGGCCTTTGGACATTTATTAAGTCACCTGTCTCAGCCTCATTAACAGCGCCATGGCAACCCCTGGTGGCGGGAGGACTAACAGCAGCAAATAATACACTTAAAACCAAATGGATCTCACACTGCTTCCTTTAACAACTACATAACAAAATACTTATACTTTTACTTTCAGTACTTGAGTAGTACATTTTAAAATAAAGTACTTGCAATACTTAAATACAAAAAAGGTTGATTACTTTAGTACTTCCAGTTAAGTAAGGTGCTTAACGAGCACTTCAACTTCTACTCAAGTTACTTTTTTGATAGAGTACTTGTACTTTTACTTAAGTCCGGGTCTCTAGTAGCCTACATAGTTTTATTAGTTCATTCTGTTTTTGATGTAAAATCAGAAAATCTGAATTCAAACGTTAACATGTTGCAAAGTCTTTATTCATCAATTTCAGATCATAATTACATTACAGTTCGTCTGCACTTTCAGCCATTTACATACGTTAAAATTCTACAACAGACTTTTAATTATTACATAAACTTTAGCAACACTACGCCTGGCAAGAGCACTATACTTCAAAAACACAGTTCACTTTTATATAATTCTATATAAATGTACGTATTAGTTATTAGCAAAAGTTTGGTTGAATTTCAGAAAAACTACTTAAGTAAAATGATGTCATCAAAATACAGGAAGTAAGTAAAGTGGTACGTGAATGAGTCGGTTAAATCTGATGCTGTACTCCTTTGATACTAGTATAGTATACTAGTTTATACGAGAGAATACTAGTACATTAATAGTAGATTAACAGTAGATTAACAGTAGTAACAGTAGTAACAGTAGATTAACAGTAGTAACAGTAGTAACAGTAGATTAACAGTAGATTAAATGTAGTAACAGTAGATTAACAGTAGTAACAGTAGTAACAGTAGTAACAGTAGTAACAGTAGTAACAGTAGTAACAGTAGATTAACTGTAGTAACAGTAGATTGACAGTAGTAACAGTAGATTAACAGTAGTAACAGTAGTAACAGTAGATTAACAGTAGTAACAGTAGTAACAGTAGTAACAGTAGATTAACAGTAGTAACAGTAGTAACAGTAGTAACAGTAGATTAACAGTAGTAACAGTAGTAACAGTAGATTAACAGTAGATTAACAGTAGTAACAGTAGTAACAGTAGATTAACAGTAGATTAACAGTAGTAACAGTAGATTAACAGTAGATTAACAGTAGTAACAGTAGTAACAGTAGATTAACAGTAGGTTAACAGTAGTAACAGTAGACGGGGGAGACAACACAAGGGTAAAATCTCCCGCTGAGCTATAATTCACACTCTGTAATTGATTATATATGTATACATATGTATATATTATTTACATATATATATCTATGTATAGGCCTATATATAAATCCCCCTATGGCAGATCTACACCTTGAAGGAGAAGCAGATGTACGTCTGAGTTTCCTTTCATAGAGAATAACTGGTCACGTTTGAAGCATCACTGTCCCTCCACCCTGTGTCTTTAGATGTTTCTGATACTTGGACTGCTATAAATCTTACGGGGACATGATCCTACAACAGCAATAATAATAATAACACCACCAACAAGACCATCAGTAGCTGTCCCAGCTGTAGGAGCAGCATCCCAGCAGAGGGCACGTGGACACAAAACGAGAGCAGCAGCAATGAGTAGAATGCCACAACCAGCAGTATGGTTGCAATACGCCGAGGCAGGCGCCTTAAAAACTTTATCAATTTTGCTACCGCTGCTACTACTGCTAATGCCCCTCTTATGCCCAAGGCTGCACCCGCTGCACCTTTTGCACCCGCTGCACCTTTGGCACCCGCTGCACCTTCTGCACCTTTTGCACCTTCTTCACCCGCTGCACCTTTTGCACCCGCTGCACCTTCTTCACCCGCTGCACCTTTTGCACCCGCTGCACCTTTTGCACCTACTGCCGCTGCTATTACAGCCAGTAATGTTGTGGTTGCAAGTGCCATTCCTCTTACAATACCATTTTTGTTTAAGTGTGCTTTTTCTTCTTCAGTTTGTGTTGCTGCATCTTCTTCTTCTGTCTGTGTTGCTGCATCTTCTTCTTCTGTCTGTGTTGCTGCGTCTTCTTCCGGCTGTGTTGCTGCATCTACTTCTGTCTGTGTTGCTGCATCTTCTTCTTCTGTCTGTGTTGCTGCATCTTCTTCTGTCTGTGTTGCTGCATCTTCTTCTGTCTGTGTTGCTGCATCTTCTTCTGTCTGTGTTGCTGCATCTACTTCTGTCTGTGTTGCTGCATCTTCTTCTGTCTGTGTTGCTGCATCTTCTTCTGTCTGTGTTGCTACATCTTCTTCTGTCTGTGTTGCTGCATCTTCTTCTGTCTGTCTTGCTGCGTCTTCTTCTTCTGTCTGTGTTAATGCGTCTTCTTCTGTCTGTGTTGCATCTTCTTCTTCTTCTTCTTCAGTTTGTGTTGCGGCATCTTCTTCTTCTGTCTGTGTTGCTGCGTCTGCAGGTGACATGATGAGGAGATCAGACACAGTGTAAAAAAGGTACACTTTTGCACCTTCTTCACCCGCTGCACCTTTTGCACCCGCTGCACCTTCTTCACCCGCTGCACCTTTTGCACCCGCTGCACCTTTTGCACCTACTGCCGCTGCTATTACAGCCAGTAATGTTGTGGTTGCAAGTGCCATTCCTCTTACAATACCATTTTTGTTTAAGTGTGCTTTTTCTTCTTCAGTTTGTGTTGCTGCATCTTCTTCTTCTGTCTGTGTTGCTGCGTCTTCTTCCGGCTGTGTTGCTGCATCTACTTCTGTCTGTGTTGCTACATCTTCTTCTGTCTGTGTTGCTGCATCTTCTTCTGTCTGTCTTGCTGCGTCTTCTTCTTCTGTCTGTGTTAATGCGTCTTCTTCTGTCTGTGTTGCATCTTCTTCTTCTTCTTCTTCAGTTTGTGTTGCGGCATCTTCTTCTTCTGTCTGTGTTGCTGCGTCTGCAGGTGACATGATGAGGAGATCAGACACAGTGTAAAAAAGGTAATTTTAAAGTAAAAAATCATTAAGGCTGTTTTCCAATTTCATTAATAGTGTTATTATTTTGGCTGTCTACACAGAAGTATAATTTCAATCAACAAACATTTAAATTCTTAATTTTAAATAATTGCTGAGGAGTAATTGTTATCATTTACATTAAAGGCATTATTATGTGAATGCTGATTCAGCAGTATAGTTATCCGGTTCTTTTATCTTCAACTTGATTTGGTCCTAAGTGGACAATGTTCAAAGTTTCCATTGCTGAAGCTGCGGCGGCAAGCTGTGGTCTGAGGGTCTTAGGTGCCTCAAGGGGTAGTAACCCACGAACACCCTGGTGGACACCGGGGGTCAGCGAAGCCGCCCAACTGAGGAAGGAGTCTTTCTGGGATCTGAGGTAGTCAAACAACTCCACAGCGGCAAAGCCCCAGGGATTAGATCTGTCCAGAAATGCTGAAAGCTCTGGGTGTGGGGGGGCTGTCTTGGTTGACACGCCTCTTCAACATTGCATGGAGGTCTGGGATGGTGCCTAAGGAGTGGCAGACCGGGGTGGTGGTTCCCCTCTTCAAAAAGGGGACCAGAGGGACAGATTCCGTCCTGGATGTGGAACAACGAATCAGATCTTCACTCTCACAAGGATCCTGGGAGTATGCCCAACCAGTCTACATGTGTTTCGTGGATCTGGAGAAGGCGTATGACCGGGTCCCCCTGGGAGACACTGTGGGAGGTGCTGCGGGAGTATGGGGTGAGGGGGTCCCTTCTCAGGGGCATCCAATCTCTGTATGACCAAAGCGAGAGCTGGGTCTGGGTTCTCGGCAGTAAGTCAGACTCGTTCCAGGTGAGGGTTGGCCTCCGCCAGGGCTGTGCTTTGTCACCAATCCTGTTTGTAATATTTATGGACAGGATATCGAGGCGTAGTTGGGGTGGGGAGGGGTTGCAGTTCGGTGGGCTCGGGATCTCATCGCTGCTTTTTGCAGATGATGTGGTCCTGATGGCATCCTCAGCCTGTGACCTTCAGCACTCACTGGATTGGTTTGCAGCCGAGTGTGAAGCGGCTGGGATGAGGATCAGCACCTCAAAATCTGAGGCCATGGTTCTCAGCAGGAAACCGATGGAGTGCTTTCTTCAGGTAGGGAGTGAGTCCTTACCCCAAGTGAAGGAGTTGAAATACCTTAGGGTCTTGTTCGCGAGTGAGGGGACCATGGAGCGTGAAATTGGTCGGAGAATCGGATCAGCCGGTGCGGTATTACATTCCGTTTATCGCACCATTGTGACGAAAAGGAAGCTGAGCCAGAAGGCAAAGCTCTCGATCTACCGGGCAATGTTCGTTCCTACCCTCACCTATGGGCATGAAGATGGGGTCATCTACCACACCAGGCAGGACCCCAGGTGCAGACTAGGATGCCCCTGAGACAGTACAGCACATAACAGCAGGGTGTAAGATGCAGGCAGGAAGAGCATACATGGAACGCCATAACCAGGTAGCTGTCAGAGTGTACAGGAACATCTGCCACGAGTATGGGCTGGAAGTCGCAAGGTCAAAATGGAAGACACCTCCTAAGGTAGTCGAGAATGGCCGAGCAAAGATCCTGTGGGACTTAAAGATCCAGACTGACAAGCTGGTGATGGCTAACCAACCAGACGTGGTGTTGATGGACAAACAGCAGAAGAAGGCAGTAGTGGGGGGGGCAGTAGTGATAGATGTGGCGATCCCAAGCGACTGCAACATTCAATTCAATTAAATTAAATTTTATTTATAGTATCAATTCATAACAAGAGTTATCTCAAGACACTATACAGATAGACCACACTCCAGAATTTACAAGGACCCAACAGGTCTAGTAGTCTCCTCCAGAGCAAGCAACAGTAAGACAGTGGCGAGGAAAAACTTCCTTTTAGGCAGAAACCTCGGTCAGACCCAGGCTCTTGGTAGGCGGTGTCTGACGGGCCGGTTGGGGTTGGGGTTGATAACATCAAGAAGAAAGAACACGAGAAGCTTGAGAAATACCAAGGGCTGAAAGAGGAGCTAGAAAGATGTGGAAAGTAAAAGCAACAGTGGTGCCCGTGCTAATCGGAGCACTGGGGGGGCTGCTGTGACCCCCAAACTGGGAGAATGGCTCCAGTAGATTCCAGGTGAAACATCAGAGGTCTCTGTCCAGAAGAGTGCAGTCCTAGGAACAGCTAAGACTCTGAACCCTCAAACTCCCAGGCCTCTGGTAGAGGACCCGAGCTTGAGGATGACACATACCCCCCCATTTTTTTTTTATATATATACAGTCCAAAATATGTTTTTACCTTTTATACCTTTCCCAGCTTTGGCTTTTCCTGCGCCAGTCCTTGTTGGTGGCACCACACAAACAGGGCGATCCAGAGGGATCGTGTGCCTAGGAGGTCGGGTTGGTAGAGCGGGCATCCTTGTGTAAGGGGTTCCTCCTCTGCACAGACGGGCAGACTCCAACATGCGGCACAGTGCTGCAGGTCGTTCCACCTCTCTCTCCACTTTGATTAATTCAGCTGTCCTGTAAAAAATAAAGGCTGAAAATGCCCCAAAAATAATCTTTAATAACAGTAATTTATACTGAATGGCCTATTTGCTTTGGCTTTTTATTTCATAATGTCACTCTCTTTGTTTTTTCTAAGTATATATCCATTCATGTTGCCACCATAAATACCTGCATGATGACTAGAACTAGAACATTCTCACTCCCATCTCTGAATACCGAATAATTAACTCCTTTAGCGATACAGCTAAACAATGCTAGGTCTGGACTACTGGCGTCACTGTGGAAGCAGGAATAGGTCGCGGAGGGCTTATAAAAAGTATGTTTCCATTACATGCGGGAAAACAACAGGACAGCTGGGTTTAGGAAAAAAACAACGGGACTGTTAAATATATATATACAAAATATAAAGAAGTTCCCTAATTTGAGCCGCATCACATGACGTACTGTAGGTCACGCTCATTTCTGCTAATTGTATACACACAATCACAAAAATGCAAAACCTACTGTTTGGATGGGACACACAGCTGGGCTCGGCTCCAGCTCCATCAGGGTCCAGTTTTGGGATGGTCCTGTTAGACAGGGATGGAGACCACCAATGAAGGAAATTCACTTTTTAATCTAAACAAACAGATAAACACTGGAACTTTTTCACAAAAACTGTAAAATATATCAATCTGAAAAGCCAAGTTCTGATAGCTGAATAGTTTGTGAACATTTTAAAGTTTGAACAACGTCTGTAAGTGAAAGTATGAAGGAGCTGAACATTTTGGGAGCAGAAGAAGATTTTAAGGATTTGAAGCGTGCTCTCATTGACTTTAATGTTAAAAAAAATGTTTAAAAGCTTAATATTTGAAAAAGTATAAATAGTAGAAAAATAGCTGAAGATGTCCGATAATCTGCTGAAAGAGCTGAAGATTTCAAAAGTTGAACAGTTTAAATAGCTGAAAGTATGCAGAAGATACAGAGAGCCAAAAAACGTACGGAATAATAATAAAACAAAGAATAAATAAAGAACAGAGCAACAATAGCTGAAATGCTGTGGAACGTCGACTCTGGCGTATTGACAGAAATGTCCCTTAATATGAAATGTCCCTGTATTAAATTAATACATTTAAAAAAAGTAAAAAGGTTTTAGGGTTAGGGTAAAGTTTTGGTTGCAGTATGTACGGTTAGAGATCGTTGTCTTACCTCTGAGCCGTGGTCCGTCTGTCCTGTCCCCCACATGAAGATTTGTCTCTGGACCCAGACTGACTCATGCTGCTGATCTGTTATCTGAGGAGGAAACACGACGTCATCTCTTCTCTTCTTCTTGTCTCTACAGCTGAACGCAGTCAGAGTTAACTGTTATCTGCTGCTGTAGTAACAGTAACCGTCCACTAGAGGAGGCATGGGGCTGCAGCCCACACACACACACACACACACACACACACACACACACACACACACACACACACACACA
>NW_023266038.1:22280-25367 GCF_013103735.1 Etheostoma cragini
CACACACACACACACACACACACACACACACACACGCACATGCACGCATGCACGCACAAACACACACACCTTTTACTCTGAAAGGTTTCCATAGGACACAAGATAGAAAGTGAAACTAAAACACATTCAAAAAATAACTCAATTAAACTAAAATGTTATTCAAAAGTCAAACTAGACCAAATTAAAACTGATTGAAACTCAAACCAATAACAACGTCAGCTGTATAGTTACCATAGTAACAGATACATCTCTGGTAGTTCTGCTCCAACAACACGATGATTAATCTTTATAGATCTCAGGAAAAAACAACATTAGATGGAACTTTATAGAGAAACTAACCAGAAGGACGACACACACACACACACACACACACACACAAACACACACAGACACACACACACACACACAGGCAGGCAGGCAGGCACGCACAAAAACACACACAGACGATGAAAGAGATGTGATGATAGTATGTGGACATACCTGTCTTAAAAATGTGTTCAGTGTGTAAGGAATGCCTGATGACTGGTAACACACACACACACACACACACACACGCACACACACGCACACGCAGGCAGGCAGGCGCACACACACACACACTGTTTCTTACCTCCTTTAGAAGTGAGGTGACCCTCTCCCTGAAACTAAAGAACACAGCTGGAGACGACGAGTCCAACGATCCCGAGTTCTGAGACCTTCAGCTGGAGATCCAGGTCAAGAGAAGGAAGACGAGGACTCTAGAGAGTGAAAGAAACTAGAAACAGGAAGTAAGAGGACCCGCCCAGAGGCTCAGCATTAGACAGACAGATGACATCCAATAACACACGTACTGGAGGGATTTTTCAGTCTGAAGTCAGCTGTGATTGTGTCATGTCGGAAAACGGGAAGGATTGTGTCCTGTTGGACTCTGGTCTGTTCTGCAGGGGGCAGGTTCCTGGGCCTTTAAGGCTCCCAGCAGTGGTTTACAGCGGGGTCCTAACAGTGTCTTTAACGGTCTACGGGAGCTACACGGTGGTTACAGAGGTCTACACTAAAAGCGTGTTTCCATTACAAAAAACGTCCCTGGTACCTGCTGACAGGAGCTACCTCAGTCGAGGTTCCATGCGAGCTGAGGTGATATCAGAAGGTGATGTGACAACCTGCAGACTGCTGATTGGTTGGAGAGAATTGTCACTAATCACTGCATCATCATAGATAGCGACAGACAGGGGGGGGGGGGGTGGTCCTAGACAAACCCGGCGTGTTTACCGGTAAATAGTTTCTCCAGTGTTTTTTTGTTTGTTTTTTGTTGCAGCCTCCGGGTTCATTAGAAACTAATTTGCCGTCCGGCTGTGGCAACACGCCGAGAATCAAACACACCTTCAATCCGGCCGAGTGGAGTCAGGCCGAGGCGAGCCCGCAACCGGCCCAGTCTACAAGGTGTGTGGTAAGGTGTATGGTAACGAACATCCAGAAGGTGGCGTCAATGGCCGTTGATGATGCGTGGAGGGGGGGCTGCCACTGGGACGGAGAGAGGCCTGGTGGAAACCAGCTTGAGCCGAGAGACGTGGAAGACCGGGTGGATCTTGAGATGAGGCGGCAGCCTAAGCCTGACAGCGTCGGGTTTGGTGTTGGGGGTATCGGGTCGGTGGAGGTGGTTGAAAAATAGGGCCCACCTAGCCTGGGGAGCATTGAGTCTCTTAGCGATGTGGATGTAGAGGTTCTTGTGATCTGTCCATACCAAGAAGGGTTGTTGAGAGGCCTCCAGCCAGTGTCTCCACTGCTCAAGGTCTAGCTTGATGGCTGGGAACTCTCGGTCACCCATGCTGTAATTACGCTCTGTGGGGGTAAGGCGTTGGTAGAAGAAGGCACAAGGGTGGAGTTTTTGGTCAGAGCGGGAGCGCTAGTACAGGGTGGCCCCGACGCCCAAGTCCAAGGCGTCCATTTCCACCACAAACTGAAGGGAAGGTTCCGCGTTGGTGAGAATGGGGACAGAGGTGAACCGGTCTTTGAGCAGGGAAAAGGTTGCAGCAGCTTCTGGAGACCAGACGAAGGGAAACGAAGGGGAGGTGAGACGGGGTTAGAGGGGTGAGACGGACGAGAGGGGTTGGAGGGGTGAGAGGGGTTGAGGGGGGCGGCTAGAGAGCTGTTTGATTGAGGTGGGAATGGGCCAGTCAACAACAGCTTTAATTTTTGCCGGATCTGCACGCAGCCGCCCATTCTCAATGATAAAGTGGCGGACCCAAATGCACGACTCAGACAGGTGATAAAAGGTACTTTTATGTTCCAAAGAACAACGCGGGCGAAGGTCCAGCAGGAGGAGTCAGTAATTGTCATCAAAAGGCAGAAGTCCAATCCCAATCAGGGATGCAAAAGGACAAAAAGAACCGTCAAGAAATGGAAACATGAAACAGGCTGAAGTCCAAAAACACCGGGGAAGAAACCCGAAACTCTGGAAGGACATATGGACAACTGGAAGGGGGTCTCTGAGTGTCTGAGAGCTGGGGGGGGGGGAAGCTGATACAAAGGGGACTCTAATCAGGGACGGAGATGGTACCAAACGGGCGGGAAAGCAGACCAAGGAAGACAAGGACCAGGGAGGTAACCGGACAGTGGATTTCAAAACAAAACAGGAAGCAGACAACAACACAAACTCGACAAAATCCTGTTTTATTGTTTTGTTCACTTACATCCCACACAGCCCGGTACCCCAAAGGGTTTATTCAGAATAGATTCTAGGTTCATTTCACTTTATTTCAGTTTCTTGTCTTCTTTGGGGGCGCGACCCCCGGACACACGTCTGTTTGTCCGCTGCTAGTTTTTTCAGCGTAACGTGGAACCAAGACTCCGACGATATCCCAGATCCATAATAACACGTTTACTAGCTGCTAACTAAACAGCAGATGGGGAACAGCTAGCTTCAGGGGGGGTTTAGTCTGGTGGTCTATCGGTCTGCCCTGCAGTGGAGCCTGCAGGCCTCAGGTTTCAGTCTGGTGGTCTATCGGTCTGCCCTGCACTGGAGCCTGCAGGCCTCAGGTTTCAGTCTGGTGGTCTATCGGTCTGCCCTGCAGTGGAGCCTGAAGGCCTCAGGTTTGTCATGAACCCCCC
>NW_023266038.1:25449-27206 GCF_013103735.1 Etheostoma cragini
CCCCCCCCCCCCACCCCAGACTTCTTTCTTTCCGTTTCCCAGACATATGTCTGCTAGCCTCCAACTCTTTGTATGCTGTTGCCATGGCTGCGCTGCTAGTGCTAATGCTAGTGCTAGTTAGCCGCGGAGTAGCTTAGCATGTTAGTGAGTGTGGAGTTCCAACATGGCGGCGCCGTGGAACAACAACAACACTTCCACCAAAACCATGTCGTCACTTTAATAACTGGACCAATGACAAGAAATAAAAAAGAATCTTATTTTAAAGATAAAATGTGTCTTTAATGATAGACAGAGACATCAGGAGGACAGAGACAGCCGGAGGACAGAGACATCCAGAGGACAGAGACATCCAGAGGACAGAGACACCAGGAGGACAGAGACATCAGGGGACAGAGACATCAGGGGGACAGAGACATCAGGAGGACAGAGACATCAGGGGGACAGAGACATCAGGAGGACAGAGACATCAGGGGACAGAGACATCAGGGGGACAGAGACATCAGGAGGACAGAGACAGCCGGAGGACAGGTTAGGGGGATCTCTAATACATAATAATAAGACATAAAGTGTCAAACAGAAAGAAACACAAAGAGTTATAAAAGGTGATGTCAGTCCGTCCGCCCAGCGTTGCTATGGGATACGGGTCCGATATGCTAATGAGGGAGCTGGATGGACCAATCACACGGGCATCTGCAGCTGGGAGTACTCGTCCTGCCCCTCCTTCTCCTCCAGGTCAGGCTCGGCATCATCAGCATCCAACTGCAGGACAGGGGACAGGACAGAGGACATAAGGACACAGGACACAGAGGACACAGAGGACACACAGGACACACAGGACATACAGGACACAGAGGAGACACAGGACACAGAGGGCACAGGACACAGAGGAGACACAGGACACAGAGGACACAGAGGAGACACAGGACACACAGGACACAGAGGAGACACAGGACACTGAGGAGACACAGGACACAGAGGAGACACAGGACACACAGGACACTGAGGAGACACAGGACACAGAGGAGACACAAGACACAGAGGAGACACAGGACACAGAGGAGACACAGGACACAGGACACAGAGGACACAGAGGAGACACAGGACACAGGACACAGAGGACACAGAGGAGACACAGGACACACAGGACACACAGGACACAGAGGAGACACAGGACACTGAGGAGACACAGGACACAGAGGAGAAACAGGACACTGAGGAGACACAGGACACAGAGGAGACACAGGACACACAGGACACAGAGGAGACACAGGACACTGAGGAGACACAGGACACACAGGGCACAGAGGAGACACAGGACACAGAGGACACAGAGGAGACACAGGACACAGAGGACACAGAGGACACAGGACATACAGGACACAGAGGAGACACAGGACACAGAGGGACACAGTACATGGGTACACAAGGGCACAGGACCCACAGGAGCGTGCACATGTCCTGAGGACACCGGCGGGACTCACGCTCTGCAGCTCTCTGCGGGTGAAGAGACGCGGCAGCAGCAGCGTCCTCACCGGGATGGTCAGCAGCAGCATGAAGGGGAACGCCAGCGCCGCCGCCGTCGCCATGACGACCCACAGGAGGGACAGACAGGTCAGCTGGACAACTGTGAACAGGTGCATCCTCAACGTCCGCACCTGGAGAGAGAGACAGAGACGTGATCCTCTGTCCAAAGAGCAGACGGGGACAGACAGGGGACAGGCAGGGGACAAGCGGGGGACAGACAGGGGACAGACAGG
>NW_023266038.1:27306-29397 GCF_013103735.1 Etheostoma cragini
GGCAGGGGACAGGCGGGGGGGCTAACCTTGCGGACGTAGCTGTGGTCGGGGTGGTACTTCGGGGGCATCAGCAGCAGGATGAGGCGCTCCGTGAGCTGGATCCCGTTCAGAGACATGACCCCCATGTAGAGGAAGATCCCGAAGAGGACGGCCAGGGGGATCTGACGCAGGACGTCCCCGATCACGATGGACAGGCCTGGGGGGGCGGGGGGGTAAATGTCATTACGTTACTTTACATGTAATGTAACATAATATAATGTAACATCGTACCGACTAGCACGGCGACCAGGAAGCCCGTCACCCGCTGCTCCTTGACTTCCTGGATGCGCGGCTTGTCTCCGGGGGCGACGGATTTGCTCATGACAGTGAGGGCGTTGGTGTGGGTGACGGATCGGACGGTGGCGGCCGATAACCATGGCAACCCAAACAGAGCGGAGACTCCGCCCACCACAACGATGATGAGCAGGTCCAGGTGGAACCCGGTTCCCTTCACCAGCATCCGCTCCTTCTTACTGACGATCAGCCTGGCACACACACAGCACTGTTAGCATCTGTTAGCCTAGCTTAGCATCCGCTCCTTCTTACTGACGATCAGCCTGGCACAGACACAGCACTGTTAGCATCTGTTAGCCTAGCTTAGCATCCACTCCTTCTTAATGACGATCAGCCTGGCACAGACACAGCACTGTTAGCATCTGTTAGCCTAGGTTAGCATCCACTCCTTCTTACTGACGATCAGCCTGGCACAGACACAGCACCGGTAAGCATCTGTTAGCCTAGCTTAGCATCCGCTCCTTCTTAATGACGATCAGCCTGGCACAGACACAGCACTGGTTAGCATCTGTTAGCTTAGCATCTGCTCCTTCTTACTGACGATCAGCCTGGCACAGACACAGCACTGTTAGCATCTGTTAGCTTAGCATCCGCTCCTTCTTACCGAAGATCAGCCTGGCACACAGACACAGCACCGGTAAGCATCTGTTAGCCTAGCTTAGCATCCACTCCTTCTTACTGACAATCAGCCTGGCACAGACACAGCACTGGTTAGCATCTGTTAGCCTAGCTTAGCATCCGCTCCTTCTTACTGACGATAAGCCTGGCACAGACACAGCACCGGTAAGCATCTGTTAGCCTAGCTTAGCATCCGCTCCTTCTTACTAACGATCAGCCTGGGACACACACACAGCACTGTTAGTATCTGTTAGCTTAGTATCCGCTCCTTCTTACTGACGATCAGCCTGGCACACAGACACAGCGCTGGTTAGCATCTTTTAGCCTAGCTTAGCATTCGCTCCTTCTTACTGACAATCAGCCTGCCACACAGATACAAGACTAGTTAACATCTGTTAGCCTAGCTTAGCATCCGCTCTTTCTTACTGACAATCAGCCTGACACACAGACATAGGATTGGTTCCAGGATATGTGCTAAGCTAGGCTAGCAGGAAGCAGTAGGCTAGGTGGAGCCGGTTACCACCAGGATCTGTGCTAAGCTATCTCTCTCTCTAGGAATGTAAAAGAGAAGAAGAAGAGGAGGATGAAGAGAAGAAGAAGAAGAGTACGCTGTGATCTGGGACTCCATGAAGAGGAGGATGAAGACGAGTGCGGCCGGCAGGACGCTGGCGGCCATCATCCACACAGGAAACTGCCCGTCAGACCCCAGGGGCGAGATCAGCCAATCACGCTTCTCCGGGCTGGACACAGAGAACCCACTGGGCACGCTCAGTTTCTGTCAGCCAATAGGAACCGAGGATTCATTCAGTTTCAGCCAATAAGAACAGAGGACTCATTCAGTTAATATCAGCCAATAGGAACCAAGGATTCATTCAGTTAATATCAGCCAATGGGAACAGAGGATTCATTCAGATAATATCAGCCAATAGGAACAGAGGATTCATTCAGTTAATAGCAGCAAGTATTCTAAAAGTATTTAATGAAATATTAGTACTTTATACCTGGGTGTACGTGTCCTCCACGCTGTAGTCCACCAGCACCATGAGGAGGATCGCTATGGGAACGCCGAAGTCTCCGATGATCCTCCTCAGCTGGAACACACACACACACACACACACACACACAGACACACACACACAC
>NW_023266038.1:29497-31292 GCF_013103735.1 Etheostoma cragini
GTCTCTCTGTCTGTCTGTCTGTCTCTCTGTCTGTCTGTCTGTCTGTCTGTCTCTCTGTCTCTCTGTCTCTCTCTGTCTGTCTGTCTGTCTGTCTGTCTGTCTCTCTGTCTCTCTGTCTGTCTGTCTGTCTAGATTATATATAAAATAAAGTTATTATCTCCAATTCACATTTGACTTCTGATGCTTTTCCTGTTTCCTGCTTCCAGTTTCCTGCTTCCTGTTTCCTGTTTCCTGCTTCCTGTTTCATGTGTAGGTGTCTCCGTAGCGACGGTGTCCGTCCGTGATCAGCTGAGTTTTCTCGCTGGCGTTCGTCGGCTGCTGAACGACCGGAGCGTCACCGTCTGCAGAGACACAACCAGGACGCTGTGATTGGTCCACAGAGACACAACCAGGACGCTGTGATTGGTCCACAGAGACAACAACCAGGACGCTGTGATTGGTCCACAGAGACACAACCAGGACGCTCTGATTGGTCCACAGAGACAACAACAGAGACAACAACTAGGACGCTGTGATTGGTCCACAGAGACAACAACCAGGACGCTGTGATTGGTCCACAGAGACAACAACAGAGACAACAACTAGGACGCTGTGATTGGTCCACAGAGACAACAACCAGGACACTGTGATTGGTCCAGAGACAACAACCAGGACGCTGTGATTGGTCCACACAGACGTCAATAACCCCCCCAGCCCTGCTGATTGGTCCAGCCAGACCGTCCTCTACCGAGCGGTGGAGGAGGGTCTGGCTATCAGAGACCATCAGGCTGAACATGAGGACGTCTCCAGCTCTGCTCCATCATCACGTTTCATCTGAATTAATTAATTATTAATGATTAATTAATGATTAATTAATGTTTTATGGAAACATTAAATCTGAGGAATCTCGACTCAGAGGAAATGCGTCGGTCTGATTTAATCTAGACGATGTTCTTCTTCTGTGGTAAACGCTGATGGTCACCTTATTTGTCGAATACACTTTTTAAGTTGTAGTTAATGTCCCCCAGCATGTCCTCTCTGTCTCACACATGGGGGGGGGGGGGCAACAAAGACAGATGGACGTGGACGGACGAGGAGTTGAGAGACTTTCTGGATTTAATTTATCAGGAACTCGTGGTTAGGACAAGCCGTGGGACGTCCTGGGAGACAATGGAAGACGCTCAGACAGAGAGACATGTCTCAAAAAGAGTCTCGCAGCCGTGCTATGACGTGCATCTGCATCGTCATAGCAACGTGTTGATAGTGGTTAGCGGTTAGCGGTAGCTTGTTTCCAGCTAGCGAAGCGTTGCATTAGCATGAAAACATAACACGTTATTAACCTTTATTTAATCGTTAGTTAACTACAAACAGTCCAATGTCACGGACTGTCAAAATAAAAGCCCAGAGCTTCCTGACTGTCAAAATAAAAGCCCAGAGCTTCCTGACTGTCAAAATAAAAGCCAAGAGCTTCCTGACTGTCAAAATAAAAGCCAGAGCTTCCTGACTGTCAAAACAAAAGCCCAAAGCTTCCTGACTGTCAAAATAAAAGCCCAGAGCTTCCTGACTGTCAAAATAAAAGCCAGAGCTTCCTGTGGCCTCACCGTCATCGGGGTCGTTGCGTATCTCCTCCTCCAGGTCGTCAGGGGAGACGTAGTCCGGCCCCTCCCCCTCTCCCGGGGGCGTCGGCTTCAGCTTCCCAAAACAGCAGTTACAGCAGCAGCAGAGACAGCAGCAGCAGTAGCATCCGGTTAGCACGCCGCAGACCAGGAACAGGCCCTGGAGACAGGAACAGGAAGTCACAAACAGGAAGTCAGAG
>NW_023266038.1:31392-32067 GCF_013103735.1 Etheostoma cragini
CTTCAGGATATTGTCTGCCCCCCCCCCGTCCCTCTCAGGTCATCGATTGGACGACGTCCCGGCAGTGCGGCGTCACCTGGTGAGACGCAGCTCCAGAGGACCAATTGTCTACGCCGCCAAACATCCAATAAGCAGCCGGACGCCGTCACACGTCCAACCGGACCGCACGCCTCACGAGGTGAGAGGACACACACACGCACACGCACACACAGTTCAGGTGTGTTCAGGTGAGTTCAAGTGAGTTCAGGTGTGTTCAGGTGTGTTCAGGTGTGGTCAGGTGAGTTCAGGTGAGTTCAGGTGAGTTCAGGTGTGTTCAGGTGAGTTCAGGTGTGTTCAGGTGTGGTCAGGTGTGTTCAGGTGTGGTCAGGTGAGTTCAGATGAGTTTAGGTGAGTTCAGGTGTGTTCAGGTGAGTTCAGGTGTGTTCAGGTGTGGTCAGGTGAGTTCAGGTGTGTTCAGGTGTGGTCAGGTGAGTTCAGATGAGTTCAGGTGAGTTCAGGTGTGGTCAGGTGAGCGGGTTCACCTTCTTCATTTCTGGTGGAAACAGGACGACAACAAAACAACAAAAATGTCCAAAATGAGTTTGACAGGACGGAGGTAAGCCGAGCCGGAGGTCTGAGCAGGTTAATCCTACAGGTATTGTGATGGAGTCAAACTGGACTTAACGGGGGGGGGGG
>NW_023266038.1:32145-33306 GCF_013103735.1 Etheostoma cragini
GGGGGGGAGAGAGAGAAAATGGGTAGACCCACTCTGTCTCTCTCAGTTTAATTTAGTTCACTTTAGTTTAAAGACAGATAGTCTCACAGGTAGGTAAGAGGTGGACAGAAAAAGAACACAGGAGGACACAGGGAGACACAGGAGGACATAGGAGGACACAGGTAGACACAGGTAGACACAGGAGGAAACAGGAGGACACAGGAGGACACAGGTAGACACAGGAGGAAACAGGAGGACACAGGAGGACAGAGGTAGACACAGGAGGACACAGGTAGACACAGGAGGAAACAGGAGGAAGCAGGAGGACACAGGTAGACACAGGAGGACACAGGAGGACACAGGAGGATACAGGTAGACACAGGTAGACACAGGAGGACACAGGTAGACACAGGAGGAAACAGGAAGGCACAGGAGGATACAGGTAGACACAGGTAGACACAGGAGGACACAGGAGGACACAGGTAGACACAGGAGGAAACAGGAAGGCACAGGAGGACACAGGAGGATACAGGAGGACACAGGTAGAAACAGGAGGACACAGGAGGACACAGGTAGACACAGGAGGACACAGGTAGACACAGGAGGACACAGGTAGAAACAGGAGGACACAGGAGGACACAGGTAGACACAGGTCTCTCATTTTGGTTCAGGCTTCAGGATGGTTGGTTTGGATCTGAGGACTCGTCAGAGAAAGGTATTTTCATTCGCTAAATCTGGTGAAAGTCTGGTGTTTTCTCTGATAGAGATATTTCTCTGAGTCTGACAGGTGTGTCTGTCTCCAGGTGAGTCTGACAGGTGTGTCTGTCTCCAAGTGAGTCTGACAGGTGTCCCTCTGTCTCCAGGTGAGTCTGACAGGTGTCCCCGTCTCCAGGTGAGTCTGACAGGTGTCCCCCTGTCTCTGCAGGTGTTCGTGGAGCTGAACGAGCTGGTGATTGACAGGAACCAGGAGCTGCAGTGGAGGGAGACGGCTCGGTGGATCAAGTTTGAGGAGGAGGTGGAGGAGGAGACGGAGCGCTGGGGGAAGCCCCACGTCGCCTCGCTGTCCTTCCGCTCGCTGCTGGAGCTCCGCAAAACCATCTCGCACGGTGAGGCCAGGACCCTCGGCCCCCCCTAGGACCCTCGGCCCCCCCTAGAACCCTCAGCCCCCCATAGGACCCTCGG
>NW_023266038.1:33406-34029 GCF_013103735.1 Etheostoma cragini
CAGACACACAGACATACACACACACACACACACACACACACACAGAGACACACACAGACACACACACACACACACACACAGACACAATAGATAGAGGCTGTGGGTGGGTGTGTAGGTTGTGTTCAGGTCAGCAGCGTGATGAAGACGAGGATCTGACAGAAAGCTCTTTCATGTTGGAGACATTCTTCAGACATGACGCAGCCAACGGGACCCGTCTACTTCCTGTCTGTCCCCAGCGTAGGAAACACAGTGGCAACAACAGCCAACGGGACCTGTCTACTTCCTGCCTGTCCCCAGCGTAGGAAACACAGCGGCAACAACAGCCAAGGGGACCCGTCTACTTCCTGCATGTCCACAACACAGCGGCAACAACAGCCAACGGAACCCGTCTACTTCCTGCATGTCCCCCAGCGTATGAAACACAGCGGCAACAACAGCCCCTCCAGAGATGGATCAGCTACCGTTGGGCAGCCCCTCCAGAGATGGATCAGCTACCGTTGGGCAGCCCCTCCAGAGATGGATCAGCTACCATTGGGCAGCCCCTCCAGAGATGGATCAGCTACCGTTGGGCAGCCCCTCCAGAGATGGATCAGCTACCTTTGGGCAGCCCCTCCAGAGATGGA
>NW_023266038.1:34141-36405 GCF_013103735.1 Etheostoma cragini
TGGGCAGCCCCTCCAGAGATGGATAAACTACCATTGGGCAGTTTTTTTCAGATTTTTGCAAATCTCGTTTTTAGTTAAAAAGGCAGAAATGATGAATTATTTTGACTAGTTGAGATCAGAGGATGTTGGATCTCAGACGGGTAGACGTCAGAGTTTTAGTCCCGATACTGGTATGAAACCATTATAAGATTAAATAAATCACCCAAAATATTAAATGACAGTAATGTTGTATGGAATCATGCATGTTATTTTTGGGTAATTTGGTTGAAAGAAATCCATATTTCTGATATAAAGCCTTCGACCGGGGGTTAGATTCTTGAGACTTTGACTCTGGATTAAAGTAAAAAGCAGGTTTACTGACTCTTGATGCCGTCCAGGTCGACAGACATCAGCGTCTCCGCCTCATCGGCGTCATCGGCAGCAGCGCCCGTCACGATGGCGCCAGGGGAGAGAGCGCTCTGATTGGTCGAGGCAGTGGGCGGATCCCTGTGAAGGGGAGGAGCTACATGTTAGATGTTGTCCCTGCAGGAGAACTGAATAGTTCAGAGAGAGGGAAAGACCTGGGGGTCTCGGCTTCATGACTCCACTCCTCCTCGCCGTCATCGTCCTCCCGGTCTTCTTCTATGGTGCCAGCAGCACTGGGGGCGGAGCCCCGTCTCCGCTCCTTCCTCCCCTCATTGGTCCTCTTCCTCCGGCTGTCGGGGGGGGGTTTGGTCAGAGGGTGATGGACTTGAAGGGAGAAGTGACGGTGGTCTGCAGCGGGGGAAATGGATATTTATATTTATCACAGCAAGGTTAAGATGGTACAACCTATATAAATATTTATATATATATATATATATATATATATACATGTATATATATACATATATAGGCCTATATATATATATATATATATATACAAATATATATGTAATCTTATTATGTCTTGCAGCCCGGTCTGACTCCATCTTAAAGGAAGGAGGAGTTCGGGGGTTGCACCTTCAAAGTCCTGCTCGTCATAGACCCGGAGCTTCTCGGGGGGGCTGCGAGCTGCAGGGCGGAGGATCTGCTGGAAACCCTGAACATCAAACGCTCTGTTCAGATCCTCTTCTTCTTCTTCTTCTTCCTCCTCACTGGGGCCGGGGCGACCAGGCGGAGGCTGGGGGGGGGGGGCAAACAATCAGCTACGTCACTAAAAACGTTTTCACTGTACGATAAATAAGAGACGTCCTGCTGTGACGGCCGGGGTGGCCCAGCGGTAGAAAGGGCGCACATAGACCTGGAGGTCTAGTCCCCGACGTAGAGGACAAGGTTCCAGTCCCACCTGTGATACACAATCTTTAAATATATAATCTTAGTGTTGAGACTCACTGGAGACGGACCGACGGACTCAGGAGGACACAGAGAGGCGTGGAGACGGTTCATGGCTCCTTCAGAGGTCAGAGGTCAGGGGTCAGGGGTCAGGGTGTCTCTGATGCGCAGCTGTAGAACCTGGAACAGTGGAGACACTGGAGGAAAGGGGACACTAGAGGTGAGGAGACACTGGAGGAGACACTGGAGGAAAGGGGACACTAGAGGTGAGGAGACACTGGAGGAGAGGAGACACTTTAGGAGACACTGGAGGAGACCCTAAAGTCTGGAGTAAATAGGGTACATGGAGTACATAGAGTACATAGAGTAGAGGGAGTACATGGAGTACATAGAGTACATAGAGTAGATGGAGTACATGGAGTACATAGAGTACATAGAGTAGATGGAGTACATGGAGTACATAGAGTAGATGGAGTACATGGAGTACATAGAGTACATAGAGTAGATGGAGTACATAGAGTCTGTCCCATCTGGTGCTGTAGGGACACTGACCTCACAGAGATGCAGAGGACAGTGAGTCAGCACATCAGGTATCACTGACATAGCATTTATACAGAGAGACAGACAGGCAGGGAGACAGACAGGCAGGGAGGGAGACAGACACGGAGACAGACAGGGGAGGGAGACAGGCAGGGAGGGAGACAGGCAGGGAGACAGACAGGGAGACAGGGAGACAGACAGACAGGGAGACAGACAGGGAGGGAGACAGGCAGGGAGACAGACAGGGAGACAGACAGACAGGGAGACAGACAGGGAGACAGACAGGCAGGGAGACAGGCAGGGAGACAGACAGTGAGACAGGGAGACAGGGAGACAGGGAGGGAGACAAACACGGAGGGAGACAGACAGGGAGGGAGACAGACAGGCAGGGAGACAGACAGGCAGGGAGACAGACAGGGAGACAGGGAGAC
>NW_023266039.1:0-262 GCF_013103735.1 Etheostoma cragini
CTGTTTCATGTTAAACTAAAAGGATCTTCCTCTTTAACTAGAAGGTCTATCTCTGTAGGGATCCATCCCATAATGTTGTCACACACTTAGAATAGTAATCTGAGTCTGTCAGCGGCAACTTTTAGTGGACGGAAAAAAACTGAAAAATAGGATCCAGGTTGTAAAAAATAAAAGTTACCCTGTAAAGTCCAGTTTGTTTTGACTTTCTGGAGCTGACCTCTCCCGTCTGGGCCCAGATGCACGTGGAGGCAAGACCAGGGCT
>NW_023266039.1:272-2186 GCF_013103735.1 Etheostoma cragini
GGGGGGGTCGTAGACACCGTCTGAGGTCCTAGTTTCTGATTGGCTGTTGCTGGGCTGATTGTTCGAAAGCAGTCGTAATTATTGCAGCGAGAAGAAAAACGATTGATAGGATGGCAAATCTGCCCGATTGTTATTCTTGCAAAATAGAATATTTACGTATATATCTCCACATTCTTCTTCTTCTTCTTCTTCATATGTATATCTCTCCATCTCTATCGGACGGAGGTGAACATCCAGACAAGGCTTTTATATTTCAACCCCATATTCTGTCTCAACTTTACAAATTCTGTACACAAAAACTATCAAATGAAATAAAAACTCTAAACACAGACCGGGCCAGCCGCGGGGGGGCGGCTGCATATTTAAATTAGGACTAACTTATTATAACAGAACGAGAAGTAATACTGGAATCTGCTCTGCGCTACAGTAATATCTACAACAGCTTCTCTACGTCTCTAACTCCACCGCTGCTCCACCTTTTATAGGAATACCCCCCCCCCCCCCCCCCCCCCCCCCCCCCATCCCCATCCCCATCCCACCAACAAAAAAAGATTATTATAGTCCCTAGATTTTTTTTTTTTCTTTTAAAGTCTGTACATTTCTGGTCAGTCAGTCAGCTCAAGCCCCGCCCGCCCGGGGGTGCGTTTGATTCTATATACATTCTTCAGACTGTATCGGTGAACAGGACGTAAGTGCTGCACATTCCTAGTTACGTTGGTGGTTAACTGTGACTTCCTGCTGGGCGCGGGCGCCATGACGACGCCTGGGTGTGTCTGTTGCATCGAGGGGGGGTGGGGGGTGGTGGTGGTGGGGGGGGGGGTCACTTGGGCATGGCCATGGCGGCGTTGGGGTCGGGGTTGAAGAGTTCTTTGTAGAGCGGGGGGAACAGGATGTTGACGGTCTCCGGGTGCAGCTGCTGGAAGGCCTGCAGCTCCTCGGTGTGCAGGGTGCACAGGGCGGCCAGGGTCGGGATCCGGCTGATCAGCTGGGGGGGGGGGGGGGGGGGGGGGGGGGGGGGGGGGGGGGGGGGGGGGGGGAGAGACCGTCAAGTTAGGGTACGTTATACACATACACACACACATGTATAAGGCTTACTCCGTGTAGTATTATAGTATTTACCTGTTGTTTATTACTGTGTTTACAGTGAGGAAAATGAGTATTTAACACGCTGCTAATTAGCAAGTTCTCCCACTTAGAACCGGCCTTGTGGAGGTCTCTAGTGTCTTTGGTCTTGGCCATGTCAGTAGTGTGATTCTTACTGATTGTATGGGGTGGACAGGTGTCTTTATACAGCTAACGACCTCAAACAGGTGCATCTAATTTAGGATAATAAATGGAGTGGGGGGGGGACATGTTGAAGACAGATCTTTGAGGTCTTTGATAGACAGGTGTTCAAATACTTATTTACAGCTGTATCATACAAATAAATAGTTAAAAAATCATACATTGTGATTTCTGGATGTTTTTTTAGATTATGTCTCTCACAGTGGATATGTCTCTCACAGTGGACATGTCTCTCACACTGGACATGTCTCTCACAGTGGACATGCACCTACGAGGACATCAGACCCTCCATGGTTTCTAAGTGGGAGAACTTGTTAAATAGCAGCGTGTTAAATCCTTATTTACTCTCTGTATCATTGTCGCCCTTTTCAATATTTTTTGCCAACTTTTTTCTGAGATTATGTTGCTTTTTTTCGATGTTTTTTTTTAAATATTTTTGACGCCTTTTTCAGAGTTTTTTCAGAGTTTATGTTGCTTTTTTCAACAATATTATCGACACTTTTGTTGCCTCTTTCGATGTTTTTTTGATAATTTTTTTTTTTGCCTTTTTCCGAATATTTGGGTTTTTTTTTTGGAGCTTTTCAAAGTTTAAAAACAAAACAAATTAACGCCTTCTACAGGTGGGCGGGG
>NW_023266040.1:0-1591 GCF_013103735.1 Etheostoma cragini
CCCTAATACTGTATCTGAAGTCTCTTTATATAGACCTTAGTGGTCCCCTAATACTGGATCTGAAGTCTCTTTTATATACATATATAGATATTCTTATAATTTCCCGGATGTGACGCATCATCACGTCCCTGATCAACATATATTAACATTACTGCTATTCAGACAGAGAGATGTAACCTGATTACATCTAAAGGGACAGGAAGTGTCCTTGGAGCAGGTCAACCTGGGAGATCATCATCTACACTATCACACCTGAACTGAGCCACACCCGGGACACACACACGCACGCACACACACACACGCGCGCACACACGATGCCGATGCAGCGGGCTCATCAGAAACATCGCGCCGGGCCTCAGCGCTCCGTCCGCGGCCAAAGGCCTGACCGAGGAGCCGGTCCGTTCCGGAGGATGCAAAGAGACAGGCAGAGAGACAGACAGGCAGACAGATAGATAGATAAATGGACAGACAGACAGATAGATAAATGGACAGACAGATAAATGGACAGACAGATTACCGGACAGAGGATCCGCTCCGCATGCAGGAGCGGAGGATGCAGACAGAAAGACAGACAGACAGAAAGACAGACAGAAAGACAGACAGAAAGACAGACAGATGGGGAGACAGACAGAGAGACAGGCAGACAGACAGAGAGACAGACAGACACATCGCTCTCCTCCTCCACGCCCTCCTCCTGCGGTTTGTCCTACCTCCAGATGCCGCCGCTTCGCTCTCCCCGCGTCTCTCCGCAGATTGAGGCCGGGATTGACGCGCTGTGGGCGGCCAGGGCCTGTGAGGCGTCCCGGTCTGATTCCCGGGTGATGGAGATCCGATCGTCTCCTCCAGGTGCTGACGGGCGGTGATGCTGCTCAGTCTCCTGGCATCTCTGTCTCCTCCTGACGCACCAGCTGACGCACCAGTTGCCACCCGCTGCGTCAGCACGCACAGCGTCAACACAAACCTTCAAAATAAAAGCCTCTGGGGAAGAATTCAAACCGATGCGCTCTCACTTTTGCACCATATTTACCTTCATAAAATGACACAAGAGTGAAAAAAAAAACGTTGAAAAAAAACTTCAAAAACGTTGGAATAAATCAAGAAACCGTGGGAAGAAAGGAGAGAAAACTGTCAAGATCGTTGGAAAAGAGACAAAAACGGGAATGCAGTAAAACACACACACACACACACTACAGTACACACACACACACACACACACACACACACTACAGTACACACACACACACACACACACACACACTACAGTACACACAATCACAGACACACACTACACAGTTTTGACTGATGGATTTTTATTTTCTTGAACATCTCTGGTATTTTCACAATAAAAGTCTTTCGATCTCTGAACAACATTTGAGTCTGAACTGTAAAACACATCTGAACATAAGATGATTATTTATTAATCATGTAATCATATAATTATATAATTATATAATCATATAATTATATAATTATATGATCTCAATTCATCGTTTGGTCAAAGCTTCTTTATACGTCTTTAACGAGTCCTTAACCCCCCCCCCCAGTCCAACACCCTGTTTCTCTCTGTGTGTCTGTGTGTGTGTGTGTGTCT
>NW_023266041.1:0-1829 GCF_013103735.1 Etheostoma cragini
GTAACAGTATTGTATTTCAAAAAAGGGATGAAAAAGGTTCATTATAGTACATTAAAGAAATGTGTTGAAAAAGTCATAATATAGTATGTTGAAAAAAGTAACAGTATAGTATGTTGAATATAAGTAAGGAAAAAGTCATAATATAGCGTGTGAAAAAAGTGAATAAAGTCATAGTATTGTACGTCAAAAACATGATGAAAAAGGTTTACTATAGTCCATTAAAGAAAAGTTTTAAAAAAGTCATAGTATAGTGTGTTGAAAAAAGTAATAGTACAGTATGTGAGAAAAATCATGAAAAAGGTTCATTATAGTCCATTAAAGAAAATTGTTGAAAAAGTCATAGTATAGTATGTTGAAAAAAGTAATAGTATAGTATGTAAAAAAGTGATGAAAAAGATTCAGTATGGTACATTAAAGAAAAGTGTTGTAAAAGTCATAGTATAGCATGTTTTAAAAAGTAACAGTATAGTGTGTTGAAAATAAGTGAGGTAAAAGTCATAATATAGCATGCGAAAAAAGTCATAGTATTGTATGTCAAAAAAATGATGAAAAAGGTTTATTATAGTAAATGAAAGAAAAGTGTTGAAAAAGTCATAGTACAGTATTTTGAAAATAGTGATAGTATAGTATGTGAAAAAAGTGATGAAAAAGGTTTATTATAGTACATTAAAGATAATTGGTGAAAAATTCATAGTATAGTATGTTGAAAAAAGTAATAGTATAGTATGTCAAAAAAGTGATGAAAAAGGTTCATTATAGTACATTAAAGAAAAGTGTTGTAAAAGTCATAATATAGTGTGTTGAAAAAAGTAATAGTATATTATGTCAAAAAAGTGATGAAAAAGGTTCATTATATTACATTAAAGAAATGTGTTGAAAAAGTCATAGTATAGTATGTTGAAAAAAGTAATAGTATAGTATGTCAAAAAAGTGATGAAAAGGTTCATTATAGTACATTAAAGAAAAGTGTTGTAAAAGTCATAGTATAGTGTGTTGATAAAAGTAATAGTATAGTATGTGAAAAAAAGGATGAAAAAGGTTTATTATAGCACATTAAAGACATTTTTTGAAAAAGTCATAGTATAGTATGTTGAAAAAAGTAATAGTATAGTATGTATAAAAAGTGATGAAAAAGGTTCATTATAGTACATTAAAGTAAAGTGTTTGAAAAGTAATAGTATAGTATGTGAAAACAAGTAATAGTATAGTATGTCAAAAAAGTGATGAAAAAGGTTCATTATAGTACATTAAAGAAAAGTGTTGAAAAAGTCATAGTATACTATGTTGAAAAAAGTAATAGTATAGTATGTCAAAAAAGTGATGAAAAAGGTTCATTATAGTACATTAAAGAAAAGTGTTGAAAAAGTCTTAGTATAGTATGTTGAAAAAAGTAATAGTATAGTATGTCAAAAAAGTGATGAAAAAGGTTCATTATAGTACATTAATGAAGTGTTGAAAATGTCTTAGTATAGTATGTTGAAAAAAGTAATAGTTTATTATGTCAAAAAAGTGATGAAAAAGGTTCATTATAGTACATTAAAGAAAAGTGTTGTAAAAGTCATAGTATAGTATGTTGAAAAAAGTAACAGTATAGTATGTCAAAAAAGTGATGAAAAAGGTTCATTATAGTACATTAAAGAAAAGTGTTGAAAAAGTCATAGTATAGTGTGTTGAAAAAAGTAATAGCATCGTATGTGAAAAAAAGGATGAAAAGGTTTATTATAGTACATTAAAGAATTTTTTTGAAAAACTCATAGTATAGTATGTTGAAAAAAGTAATAGTATAGAATGTCAAAAAAGTGATAAAAAAGGTTCATTATAGTACATTA
>NW_023266042.1:0-5243 GCF_013103735.1 Etheostoma cragini
TGCTGCTGCTGGCTTTCTGTTGAGCTGACTGTCTGAACTGAGCGACCATCTCACAGATGAAAGTGTTGACGTGCAGCTTAGGTTTTTTCTCGAAAACCATTTTACACAGCGGACACAGGTACTGGTCATTAGTATCCCAGTGTTTAGTGATGCAGGTTTTGCAGAAGTTGTGTCCACATGGTATGGAGACAGGATCAGTGAATACATTCAGACAGATGGAGCACAGAAACTGATCTTCAGATAGTCGAAAACTGGCTTCAGCCATATCTACACGCTGAAAACAAAAGGGAAAATGTGAAAAATTTCAAACATATCTTCCTTTTTGCTTGATGTTTGAGCAAGTGATATTTTTTTCTTTAACAATTAGAGCACTAGCTTTACACAAACTCCAGTCCATCCAGGATTTTGCGGTGATTTTGCGATTGCGCCAATTCAACCGATCACCGCAACTTTGGTGCGACCCGCAATTTTGACCAATCACCCCAATTTTTCCGCAAATTTGACGAATAACCAGAGTTTCCCTCGACGTCAACCAATCCCAGCAGTTGCCCGTGCCAGACTCTGTATCCGCATGTGACTCTGAGAGCCAATGACCAAGCAGAAGTGAGAACGGGTTGACGTCACACGTACGTCGCCAAATTCATTTCCTCGTTTCTGATATGAAGATGAGACGTGCGTGACACGAATATCTCACATTCACCAACGAAACGTACAGCGAAACACCGACAACACGTCACAACGTCTTGCCAACCTGGAACATTTCAACATCTGGAACGAGTTTTCAGAGGCTGCTGAGTTACCCCCTGCAACTCTTTCACACACACACACACACACACACACACACACACACACACACACACACACACACACACACACACACACACACACACACACACACACACACACAGTGTATGCAGGAAAAAACAGAGATAAGACATACAGGATGATCTAAATTGAGGACAGCTACCCTCGTTATTTTGAGTGCAATGTTAAGTAAAAATCCAATAAGTACTTTATTGAACCGTATGTGTGTCCCAGGATAGAAACTAACAAATGTTACAAATGTAAAGATCAACAAGCTAATGACATGTTTAAATTTGATTCATTCAATAAATTATTATTATGTCTTAAAACCACCAACCATTTTCATTTGCAACAACCTCAGCCTTATTGGTAAGGATACTATGGTAAACTCGGTTGGAGTAATTTTAATCTCCTCGAAACAGGTTTCTGTTTTATTTTTAAAGAACTATACCAAAAAAATCGCAACTTTCTGTCTTGCGCAACTTCATTGCAAAAAAACAACATACAAAAAAACCTAAACTTTTATTGAAATTATTTTTACAAAAGCTCCCTCAACATCAGGCATTTTGGGCCGCAACAATCTCAAAAAAGGCCGCGAAATCCTGAAGGGAGTGAAACTCTCAGCTGAGGTACCTTGGGTTGCCAACGTTACAGCAACCTTCGGTAGGTCAACTCTTCGACATTACTCTTTAAAATGTCGAGTATGAAAAGAGAGCAACATCCTGTCCGAGGACAGCCGAAGATGTATGTTAATGCTGGTAGTTGAAATGTGTTTATATATTTATAATCACTTGTACTCACCAGTGTTTGGCAGAGCCTTTGCTGTAGAAATGGCTGCGTTGTTAAATCAAACGTAATGAACTCAGCTGTTTTCTCTCTGCTGGAGCTCTGACGAACTTAAGTTTCTTTTGGATGCTCGTGACGTTGGGAACAGGTAGAACTACATACCAGGGAAGTTATCTGGGAGTGTCAGCAAACGTCTTTTGTTTTTATTGAACATGTTGACTGAATGTATTTATAGCAGATATTTATAACTCATCACGGACAAGCCAACATCTACAATATGACTTCCTCCCAAAACAGAAATCAGCTCCCAAACATTAACATCCATCCATCTGTCCACCCATCCATCTATCCATCCATCCCTCCATCCATCCATCCATCCACCCATCCATCCATCCATCCATCTATCCATCCATCCATCCATCTATCCATCCATCCTCTAGCCATCCATCATCTATCCATCCATCCATCCATCCATCATCTATCCATCTTCGGCCCCTTATCCTGTATCGGGTCTCGGGGGCAGCAGCTCCAGCAGGGGACCCCGAACCTTCCTCAATGGGCCCCATTCCTCACGCTGCACGGCTGGGGAAGAGACACACACACCGACACACACACTGACACACACGGACACACAGACAGACACACACACACAAACACACGGACACACAGACACACACACACACACACAGACAAATATAGACAGACACACACACACACACGGAAGGACAGACGGACGGACATGGACGCACATACGCAGACACACAGTGTAACAAACAGACACACACAGACACACACACACACACGGACACACATAGACACACACGCGTACACACACCTGCACACACACACAGGCCGACACAGACACGAATGCTTCTTTAGTTTCCAGATGATGTATTTGTATTTTATACACTTCTTCTTCTCACTGGCTCTTTTTCTGTCAGAAGAGATTTACATCCGTCGTATTAGAAACAATAAAAAAATAGAACTGAAAATGTACATCATACTCGATACATATACATGTATATATTTATCTATATTTTCAGTTTTTTACATGGGTAAAAATGTGAATTATATAAAAAAGACAAACCAATGAATACAACCTTCATTTTTCTTTTTTACACAGTTATAACTTTCTGAAATATACATCAGGACGTAAATGAAGAGGCGGCTTCAGGCACTTTCCTTTATCAGCTGACGTGAGCGCAGCATGCCCGGCACACCGACTGCTTTTGGGTCACGTTCCTCGCCGGAGAAAGAAAAGGAAACGTCTGGCACCGGTATCAAGAAGGTAAAACTACAATAAAACGTAGAAACACTACGATAAAACGCAGAAACACCATGATAAAACGTAGAAACACATTAAGAAAAACTGAACGAGGTTGCGTTGAACACCCTGTTGTGTGTGCAAGTGCTGCGGCGCAGTTGAGTCACCAACTGTCGAGTCTGAGTCCAGTCTTGAGTAACCGGGGTCCAAGTCTCGAAAGAAGAGTATGAGTTGAGACACAAGTCCAGAGAGTAGCAACCCGAACCAAGTCTTGAGTCACCAGGGTCTGAGTCCTGAAAGGAGAGTCTGAGTCGAGACACAAGTCTAAAGACACTAGACTCTATAGACACTATAGACACTACTATAGAGAACTTGACTCGGGTTGGTAATCTGTTATCTGGTAATCTGGTAAGCGACCCGAGTCCGAGCGAAGTCTCAAGTCCCAGGGTCCGAGTCTCTAAAGAAGAGTCTGAGTCGAGACACAAGTCCAGAGAATAGCAACCCGAGTCCGAGCAAAGTCTCAAGTCCCAGGGTCCGAGTCTCTAAAGGACAGTCTGTGTTGAGACACAAGTCTTGAGTCACCAGGGTCCAAGTCCTGAAAGGAATAGTCTGAGTTGAGACACAAGTCCAGAGAATAGCGACCAGAGTCCGAGCAAAGTCTCGAGTCACCAGGGTCAGAGTCTCTAAAGAAGAGTCTGAGTCGAGACACAAGTCCAGAGAATAGCGACCCGAGTCCGAGCGAAGTCTCAAGTCCCAGGGTCCAAGTCCTGAAAGGAGAGTCTGAGTCAAGACACAAGTCCAGAGAACTTGACTTGGTTTTGCTGTGGACTTGTGTCTCAACTCGGACTGTCCTTTCGTGACTGAAAGAAGAGTCTGAGTCGAGACACAAGTCTCTAGTCACCGAGGTTCAAGTCCCGAAAGGAAGAGTCTAAGTCGAGACACAAGTCCGAGTCAAGTCTCGAGTCACCAGGGTCCAAGTCCAAGAATTGATTACTCCATTGCTGCCTATTACATATAATGTAGTCAGAAACTTCATCTAACTTCCGAGTCCTATTTCAAGAATGCTCGAGTCTGAGTCCAAGTACAAGTCATCTGTGCACGAGTCCAATCACGAGTCCAGAGAATAGCATCTTGAGTCCTCCATCGCGGCCCTGAGACAGCTCTCTGCTGACTGCACGTCTCTGCTGATTGGGTATCACCTGGGACACACCCACCAAACGAGAGAAAGCATGTCAAAAGTCTTGCACGCTGTCCTGAGGAACCATCATCCGACACAGGAAGCGGGCAGTGGTGGCCTACAGGTTAGAGAAGAGATCTTGTGACCGGGAGGTCGTCGGTTCAATTCCCCAGACCAGTAGGATAAAATCTGGGTGGGGAAAATGAGTCCCTCCCCAATTACCACTACCAAGGTGCCCTTGTGCAAGGCCCTTAATCCAAACCTTAACAGTGGCAGCAGATCAGACTGTGGTCATACTGGGCAGCTTCCAGGTATGAATCTGGGTGAATGTGATCAGGGTGTTCCTGCAAAAGAGAGGCTGCCTCTCAGCCCCCCCCCCCTCCGAATAAATATTGAATGAATAAATAATGAATAAATAATAAATGAATAAATAATAATAAATAAAAAGCGTAGCAGCACGATGCACACCGTTTTGTGCCACCGACAGGAACAGCAGAGAGAGGACCGACATATCTATAACAGAGGCCTTCCCTCCCTTCACTTCAGCCTCGAGTCTCTTTTTGAATTGAAGATGCATTTAAAGCCCAGTTCTGATCACAGATTTGAGACGAGTTGAAACTTTTAATTTCTTCCAACGTGCCGGTCTGCAGCATTCTGCAACCTGCCGGTTTACACAAATGCGACAAGACGGTGCATCGTCTCCATAGAAACATCTCTAATTCCATTTTTACTTCGGACTTTCTGGCTTTTTTTGTAGCTGGATATCATTTTACAGCTTTGTTCTAACGCTGCTTCCTCTCTCCAGTGTCTCCCGGCTCCACCACACACCGTGACCGCGGGCGCGCACAAAACTCCAAAATCCAACACCATTTCCACCAGCTAACAGTTTGTAATATAGAAAGAAAATGGATTATGGAGCCCAACCAGAAACCAGTAAAGACAGACCAGCTGGACCAGTCAACTCACTCCAAACTCATAGAATACGGACGCTTGGTCCGTGTCTGTCAGCGTCGCATTGGGACGCACCGGGCAGAGCAGCAGGTCACGTGGGATTAAGACAGACAACGGTTACGGTAACAACACAGAACCTTAACCCAGGAGACCGGGGTTCATGTCCTTTGTGTCCCTAACCCTAACCCAACCGTCCCGTTCTTCTTCTCCTAAACCCAACCGTCCCGTTCTTCTTCTCCTAAACCCAACTGTCCCGTTCTT
>NW_023266043.1:0-1557 GCF_013103735.1 Etheostoma cragini
CCCCTAATACTGTATCTGAAGTCTCTTTTATATAGACCTTAGTGGTCCCCTAATGCTGTATCTGAAGTCTCTTTCCCACAATGACCTTTCCTTAAAAGTGGAGGCTGGGGGTGTGGCCTTGACCAACTGCCACTTTGCTTGTTTGAAAGCCATGTCGTCGCTCTATCATGGCTGGGCCAAATTCTCTGGGCGGGCAAAGCAGAGAAAGGGGAGGTAACTTTGCTCCTTATGACCTCAAAAGGAGCAAGATTTCAGATCGGCCCATCTGAGCTTTCATTTTCTCAAAGGAAATAGCTGGATACCCAGGGCTTGGTTTACACCTTTAACCATTTCTAGCCACTGGGGGACAATAGGCAGGCTGGCAATCATATTAATGACTGACATTTTCATGTAATGGGACCTTTAACCGCAAATACTTGCTAACATTAGCTAAGGTCCTAAAGGGTGTGCCTGTTAATGGTAATTGCCAGTTTTATGTTCATTTAAGATAAAATACAGTGTTTTATGATAATAAAGAGGCGTGGTTAACTTCTTTGGCGGTTCTTGTGTTCTTAACTTATCTGGGTCACGTAATATAGTGATATTACCAAGTTTTGTATTTTGGGATTCTTTCAACACTTAAATTTGTTTGCCAAAGTAATACATACATGTATTTTGACTGAAAGAGACAAATATATTGTTAATCGCATTCATTTCTGAGACAACTGCACAGTAAAATATGGTACTGTTGCAGCTCTAGTTAGAATATAACATAACCCGTTGCATGAGAACCCGTTGCATTGGGAGGTGGTGAGGTGAATGTTGGGGACACAAAGTGCAGAACTATACTTTCCTTAACTAAGTTCATTTAGTGTAGTGACATAACACAAGTTTATGATTTCGTTGCTAAGAGCATGTAATTTGCAGATACCTTTTGAGTCGACATATTGCAGCGCTGCATATTCAGCACTAGTAAAACAGAGCTACTCCTCGTTTGGCATGAAAGCCAAACTGTCAATTTGTGATATGTCAATGATTTGAACTCAAGTGACAGAAGAATCCAACCCACCACCCCCCTCCCCCCTTCAGAAGCTCCAGCCAACTGTCGGGGGTCAGCCCTTTGGTCCCACAGCCCAATGGTCCCACACCCCATTGTTTTCGACACTTGTTAACTAACATGTTTCTTAAAATTTGGTTTGGGGTTACGGTAATGTTGACAAAAATCTTAGAAATGTGGGAACATGGGGCCTAATGTTAACAAAAATCTTAGAAATGTGGGAACATGGGGCCTAATGTTAACAAAAATCTTAGAAATGTGGGAACATGGGGCCTAATGTTGACAAAAATCTTTGAAATGTGGGAACATAGGGCCTAATTTTGACAAAAATCTTAGAAATTTGGGAACATAGGGCCTAAAGCGTAGCAATGTGGGTACATAGGGCCTAATTTTGACAAACATTTTAGAAATTTGGGAACATAGGACTTCATGTTGACAAAAACCTTAGAAATGTGGGAACATAGGACTTAATGTTGACAAAAAACGTAGAAATGTGGGAACATAGGGCCTAATTTTGACAA
>NW_023266045.1:0-233 GCF_013103735.1 Etheostoma cragini
TTGTGCGTTTCCAGGTTGTGTGTTGCCAGGTTGTGCGTTGCGTTGCCAGTTTGTGCGTTGCCAGGTTGCCAGGTTGTGTGTTGCCAGGTTGTGTGTTGCCAGGTTGCCAGAGAGAAACCTGTGAACGCAGACTGAAGCCAGAGGCCGACGGCCTCGCTGCTAATTACCCGCAGAGTCCGTGTCATCCATTTCTCTCTAATTACAGGCCGTTAACCCTGCCCCCCCCCCCCCCC
>NW_023266045.1:379-3380 GCF_013103735.1 Etheostoma cragini
CCCCCCCCCCCCCCTTCATTAACTGCCCTCCTCTTAATAACGTGCTCTAGAAATGGAAGGAAGCCGCCGCAGGGTTCACGGCGTGCAAAGGTCCCCCGCCAAAATAAAAGAACTTCTCAGACTGATCCTGGTCCGCTGGAGTTACTCGTTAGCTCAATAAATACTCAAAGAAATACTCAGAAATACTCAAATAAATACTATTAAAACTGAAATAAATACTCCTAAATACTTATATAAATACTCACATAAATACTCACATAAATACTCAAATAAATACTCCTAAATACTTCCATAAATACTCAAATAAATACTCCTAAATACTTACATAAATACTCACATAAATACTCAAATAAATACTCTTAATATTCAAATAAATGCTCCTAAATACTAACATAAATACTCACAAAAATGCTCACATAAATACTCTTAATATTCAAATAAATGCTCCTAAATACTTACATAAATACTCACAAAAATACTCACATAAATACTCTTAATATTCAAATAAATGCTCCTAAATACTTACGTAAATACTTACATAAATACTCACAAAAATACTCACATAAATACTCTTAATATTCAAATAAATGCTCCTAAATACTCCTAAATACTCACATAAATACTCAAATAAATACTCTTAATATTCAAATAAATGCTCCTAAATACTAACATAAATACTCACAAAAATACTCACATAAATACTCTTGATATTCAAATAAATGCTCCTAAATACTTACATAAATACTCACAAAAATACTCACATAAATACTCTTAATATTCAAATAAATGCTCCTAAATACTTACATAAATACTCACATAAATACTCAAATAAATACTCACATAAATACTCAAATAAATACTCTTAATATTCAAATAAATGCTCCTAAATACTTACGTAAATACTTACATAAATACTCCTAAATACTACAGATTTGAGCTGATGTTGAAGTTGTTTTTTAAATGTTTTTACGGCTTTTCTAATGTTTTTGAGCTCATTTTTTGACATTTTTCTAAAGTTTGCAGCATTTCTTTAGCTGTTTTTGTTGCTTTTCCTAACATTTGTGGGTAGTTCATTAGTTGCTTTTGTAGTTTTTTGACTTCTTTCATTGCTTTTGTTGCTTTTCTTAACATCTGTGGGTAGTTTTTGTAGTTTTTGTAGTTGTTTTGTCGCTAACCTTCCGTCCAAATCCAACTCCGCTCTCAACAACTTCACTGCAAACTTCCCAAAGAATGAAAGTCGAGCGGGAAGCCGAGACCTTGATGATTTGTGGTAATTGGGTCCGTGCAGGTCAGCCGGACTCCCCCCGTCCCCCGTCCCCCGTCCCCCGTCCCCCCCATAATGTCTTATTCTTTATTAATCCTGCAGGGAAGTGCTCTTCCTGCAGCTCGCTGCCTTCCTCCCCCGCTCTGATAAAACTTAACTGCTGCCCGGGTGGAGCTAAATAGCGGAGCGTCTCCATTTAATTCTTAATTGACGAGTGATTAAGAGCCGAATGGCCGCGGCCGGCCGGGAATGTCACCTTCCCAGAGGACCGGACGACGTTCCCGGACACGTCCGCACGGCCGGGTCTCCGTCCAATCATCTGGAGTTCAGTAAAAAAAACTCATGTGGAAAAAGCGTCTTTTTTTAAATTGTATTCTATGTAAATGAATTCATATGAATAACGCTTCTTACGTTTTTTAATATTATTATCACATGTAAAAAATATTCATGTGAACAAAGTTGTTTTTTATTTGCATTTATTATGTAAATAAAACTCATGAATAAATAATTATAATAATTTGTTAGTATATTATTATATTTATATTATATGAAAAAGCTTCAAAAACGTCAGAGAAGTGATATATTTTATTCATTTATTTATTTATTTTAATAATTTTTTTAATTTTTTTATGTGTCCTTTTCTCGACATAAGGCAATTTTTTAAAAATTGTATTTGATTTATTTATTTATTTTAATCATTGTTTTTTGTATTTTGTTTTAATTTTTTAATTCATTGTATTTTATTAATTTATTTTCATTTAATTCATTTATTTTATTTTATTTTTGTTTATATGTCCTTTTCTTGGCATACGGGTATTTCTTTTAAATTGTATTCTATTTAATTTATTTTATATTTTAATTATATTTTATTTATTTATTTGATTTCATTCATTTATTTTATTTTTAATTTTTATTGTAATTTATTTATTATTTATGTGTATTTTATTTATTTTATTTTGTATTCATTTATTTAATTTTTATTTGTATTTTATCTTATTTATTTATTTGTATTTTAATTATTTTTTTTATTTTTATTGTATTTTATTTGTTTATTTGTATTTTATTCATTTATTGTATGTTTTATTCTTATTGTATTTAATTGATTTATTTGCATTTTATTCATTCATTTTATTCGTTTATTTTATTTTTATATGTGTCCTTTTCTCAGCATGAGGGGATTTAATTAAATTGTAGTTTATTGATTTATTTATATTTTATTGATTTATTGTATTTAATTGATTTATTTGCATTTTATTCATTCATTTTATTCGTTTATTTTATTTTTATATGTGTCCTTTTCTCAGCATGAGGGGATTTAATTAAATTGTATTTTATTGATTTATTTATATTTTATTGATTTATTTTATTTTATTGATTTATTTGTATTTGTTGGGGTTAATAGAAAGATGTCTCGTTCTAACGGACATTGCAGTGCTCCACAGCATATCGCACCTCCTCTAAAACAACAACAACAACACTCATAAATCCTAAAACGTGTGGACGGAGACACGGGGACGGCGTCCTCACCGTCCTGGAAGACGCGCTCCACGTTGAGGCCGTAGGTGGCGCAGGTCTCGTAGTAGGTGCAGCGCTTCAGGTCGTTGGACAGCTTCCTCGCCCGGCCGTCGTCGATCACCCTCGGGTTGGAGGAGCTGATGGCGTCTGAGACACAAACACACAAACACAACAACCGTGAGACACAAACACACAACACAACAACGTCTGAGACACAAAGTC
>NW_023266046.1:0-1961 GCF_013103735.1 Etheostoma cragini
TAACATTACAGCTTGTTTCTACCTGATGATGAACATCTGTCCTGTAGGGTAACATTACAGCTTATTTCTACCTGATGAACATCTGTCCTGTAGGGTAACAGTACAGCTTGTTTCTACCTGATGAACATCTGTCCTGTAGGGTAACATTACAGCTTGTTTCTACCTGATGATGAACATCTGTCCTGTAGGGTAACATTACAGCTTGTTTCTCCCTGATGAACATCTGTCCTGTAGGGTAACATTACAGCTTGTTTCTACCTGATGAACATCTGTCCTGTAGGGTAACAGTACAGCTTGTTTCTACCTGATGAACATCTGTCCTGTAGGGTCCCATCAGTCACTTAGACACAGAAACATGGGAACTAGACGTCCAGGTGTATAAAACATAGCAGAGTTAACCGTTAACTGGCCGACTCGGCTCGATGTCGACCTCACTCTCTCACTGTGTCGGTGTGTAGTTTCACAAAAAGATTTATATCCACACGTGGATAAAGATTTATATCCACACGTGGATAAAGATTTATATCCACACGTGGATAAAGATTTATATCCACACGTGGATAAAGATTTATATCCACACGTGGATAAAGATTTATATCCACACGTGGATAAAGATTTATATCCACACGTGGATAAAGATTTATATCCACACGTGGATAAAGATTTATATCCACACGTGGATAAAGATTTATATCCACATGTGGATAAAGAGTTTAAATCCATGGATGCAATTCTTTGAACATTTGATGCACTATTGTATCCTGTGTTTTTTGATAATTATGATATGCTTCATTTTTGGAATATTAGATTGTTTTTCATAAGTAAGAGTACACTGTGCGCGCACTATTTTCCTATTATTATAATATTAATAATAATAACATTTTTATTGGGTTTTGGTGTTTTTTCGGCTGGGGGGGGGGGGGCAGCAGCCTGAAGAAGCCTGACGCTGCACCGTTGACTGGTTTTCACTTCTATTATTATTATTATTATTATTATTATTATTATTATTATTATTATTATTATTAATATCTCTGATTCATAACATCGATGGTGATACTTTGGTCCTGTTTTGTGAAGTGATGCTATTTTGCATAAGTTTGAGAATTTGATGTTTTCTTCTTGTAAGAATTAAAAAAATAATAATTTTTGAACATGTTGTCGTTGTTTTTAATGATTCTGTCTCTAAAAAAAACCACAGTACATTTACTCCAGTACTGTACTTCAGTCCAGATGTTGAGGTACTTGTACTTTACTCAAGTCTTTTCTTGTTACTGTCTACTTCTTCTCTTTAGTTACTAGTTATGGTTTCTTTAGTTATAGTTACTTTAGTTATAGTTACTTTAGTTATTCCAGTACATACATCTGACAGCTTTAGTTACTAGTTAATTTAACTAGTAATTACTTTAACTAGTAACTACTAGTTAAAGTAGTTACTAACTAGTAACTACTAGTTACTTTCCACATTCAGATTCCCGAACACAACACTTGTTACTGTAGTACTTTAACACGTAGCAGAATATTTGTACAGTGTGGTATTAGTACTTTGACATGTAGCAGAGTATGTTTACAGTGTGTATTAGTACATTAACATGTAACAGAGTATGTTTACAGTGTGTATTAGTACATTAACATGTAACAGAGTATGTTTACAGTGTGTATTAGTACATTAACATGTAACAGAGTATGTTTACAGTGTGTATTAGTACTTTGACATGTATCAGAGTATGTTTACAGTGTGTATTAGTACATTAACATGTAACAGAGTATGTTTACAGTGTGTATTAGTACATTAACATGTAACAGAGTATGTTTACAGTGTGGTACTACTACTGTTACTGCAGTAACTTCTTCCAGCGCTGCTCTGTGATAAACTAGTCCCGCAGGAATGTGCGTGATAGAGCTGAACTTCGGTTTGTTGTGCAGCTCTGGACCCTTCTACCCCCCCCCCCCCCCCCCCCCCC
>NW_023266047.1:0-1334 GCF_013103735.1 Etheostoma cragini
AATAATAATATAGAAAAGTAACAGTATAGTATGTCACAAATAATAATAACAGTCGTAGTATAGTATGTTAAAATAATAATAAAAAAGTCATAGTGTAGTATGTCAACAATAACAATATTAAACGACATAGTATAGTATGTCAATAATATAAAAAGTCATAGTATAGTATGTCAAAAATAATAAAATAAAAGACATAGTATAGTATATCAATAATATTAATATAAAAAAGTCATGGTATAGTATGTCAACAATAATGATACAAAAAGACATAGTATAGTATATCAAAAATAATATAAAAAAGTCATAGTATAGTATGTCAAACAAATTAATATAAAAAGACATAGTATAGTATGTCAAAAAGAATATAAAAAAGTCTTAGTATAGTATGTCAAAATAATAATAAAAAAGTCAGAGTATAGTATGTCAAAAATAATAACATAAAAAGTCATATTATAGTATTTCAAAATAATATAATAAAAAGTCATAGTATAGTATGTCAATAATAGTAATATAAACTAGACATAGCGCAGTATGTAAAAAAAATTGAAAAGTCATAGTATAGTATGTGAAAAATAGTAATATAAAAAGACATAGTATAGTATGTCAAAAAGAATATAAAAAAGTCATAGTATAGTATGTCAAAATAATAATAAAAAAGTCATAGTATAGTATGTCAAAATAATAATTAAAAAGTCATATTGTAGTATATCAAAATAATAATATAAAAAGACATAGTATAGTATGTCACAATAATAATAAAAAAGTCATAGTATACTATGTTAAGAATAGTAATATAAAAAGTCATAGTATAGTATGTCGACAATAACAATATAAAAAGACATAGTATAGTATGTCAATAATAATATAAAAAGTCATAGTATAGTATGTTAAAAATAATAAAATAAAAAGACATAGCATAGTATATCAATAATAGTAATATAAAAAAGTCATGGTATAGTATGTCAACAATAATAATATAAAAATACATAGTATAGTATATCAAAAATAATATAAAAAAGTCATAGTATAGTATGTCAAAAATAATAAAATAAAAGGACATAGTATAGTATATTAAAAATAATGTAAAAAAGTCATAGTATAGTATGTCAAAATAATAATTAAAAAGTCATATTGTAGTATGTCAAAAATAATAATATAAAAAGACATAGTATAGTATGTCAAAAAGAATATAAAAAGTCATAGTATAGTATGTCAACAATAAGAATATAAAAAGACATAGTATAGTATATCAAAAATAATATAAAAAAGTCATAGTATAGTACGTCAAAAATAATAAAATAAAAAGACATAGTATAGTATATCAATAATAGTAA
>NW_023266048.1:0-2655 GCF_013103735.1 Etheostoma cragini
GTAATGTTACCCTACAGGACAGATGTTTATCATCAGGGAGAAACAAGCTGTAATGTAACCCTACAGGACAGATGTTCAGCATCAGGGAGAAACAAGCTATAATGTTACCCTACAGGACAGATGTTCATCATCAGGTAGAAACAAGCTATAATGTTACCCTACAGGACAGATGTTCAGCATCAGGTAGAAACAAGCTGTAATGTTACCCTACAGGACAGATGTTCCTCATCAGTTAGAAACAAGCTGTAATGTTACCCTACAGGACAGATGTTCATTAGGTAGAAACAAGCTGTAATGTTACCCTACAGGACAGATGTTCCTCATCAGGTAGAAACAAGCTGTAATGTTACCCTACAGGACAGATGTTCATCATCAGGTAGAAACGAGCTGTAATGTTACCCTACAGGACAGATGTTCATCATCAGGTAGAAACAAGCTGTAATGTAACCCTACAGGACAGATGTTCAGCATCAGGGAGAAACAAGCTGTAATGTTACCCTACAGGACAGATGTTCATCATCAGGTAGAAACAAGCTGTAATGTTACCCCACAGGACAGATGTTCATCATCAGGTAGAAACAAGCTGTAATGTTACCCTACAGGACAGATGTTCAGCATCAGGTAGAAACAAGCTGTAATGTTACCCCACAGGACAGATGTTCATCATCAGTTAGAAACAAGCTTTAATATTACCCTACAGGACAGATGTTCAGCATCAGGTAGAAACAAGCTGTAATGTTACCCTACAGGACAGATGTTCATCATCAGGGAGAAACAAGCTGTAATGTTACCCTACAGGACAGATGTTCATCATCAGGGAGAAACAAGCTGTAATGTTACCATACAGGACAGATGTTCATCATCAGGTAGAAACAAGCTGTACTGTTACCCTACAGGACAGATGTTCAGCATCAGGGAGAAACAAGCTGTAATGTTACCCTACAGGACAGATGTTCATCATCAGGGAGAAACAAGCTGTAATGTTACCCTACAGGACAGATGTTCATCATCAGGGAGAAACAAGCTGTAATGTTACCCTACAGGGCAGATGTTCATCATCAGGGAGAAACAAGCTGTAATGTTACCCTACAGGACAGATGTTCATCATCAGGTAGAAACAAGCTATAATGTTACCCTACAGGACAGATGTTCATCATCAGGGAGAAACAAGCTGTAATGTTACCCTACAGGACAGATGTTCATCAGGTAGAAACAAGCTGTAATGTTACCCTACAGGACAGATGTTCATTAGGTAGAAACAAGCTGTAATGTTACCCTACAGGACAGATGTTCATCATCAGAGAGAAACAAGCTGTACTGTTACCCTACAGGACAGATGTTCATCATCAGAGAGAAACAAGCTGTACTGTTACCCTACAGGACAGATGTTCAACATAATACCCTAACCTGTAACTTAGTATCTATCGGCAGTCGGTGTGAACAGAGTCAAAAGTTTACATCCGATGGACTCCATAGGTACATGTCTGTGATTGGCACAAGATTTCCTACATTTTGACCAACCATGAAGTCAGAAGACTGAAAACTGGAGGAGAGAGAGACATTTCTTTGGGAAACTTCCAGAGATCCGTACTGCAGCCCCCCCACACACACAGTCTAGCTCTCACCATCCACCACATACACACACATTGGAAAATCTGAGACGGCCTGAAAACAGGACGATACGTAAACTGGGATTTTGGGGAAACCGTGATTGATATCTAAACGCCCATTCAGCCCAATAATCCCCAAAGTCTTGTCTTCGGTTTAAACTTTTAATCAAAGTTAAAGTATGGCGATACAGCATGGTCCCAAAGAGGGGGGCTTGGTGATTTCGTGAAAAATTCCAATTAAAGTCTATGAGAAATGTTTTGCTGTTTTTTGGTGATTTGGTGAAAACCGCGCAGCAAATATCTTAGAAAAGTCATAGCCCACCATTCCCAATCGTTACACACGTTTGGAGGTATTGTGTGTGTGCGTGTTGGCAACGCTCCGGGACTAGTAGCGGGATAAAAACCAGGCGGAGTAATAATAATAAGTATGAGAAACAATAGTCATTGCTGCTATTGCACAGTGTACACACAGTTTCTTGGTCTGGCGGCTGCAGCCGATCAGGCTCTTTACCTGGTGGAAGACTTTAATGGCTCTCCTTGATTGGCCCGTCAGTTGAGCTCGCCGCACCAATCGGCTTCCTCCTCCAGGAACTGGGCGGGACTTCCAGTTTCCATCTGATCTGCAGCATGGGATGGCCCAGCCTGTTCTGCATTTCACATGTAGCACACTTAATTACACACACACACACACACACACACACACACACACACACACACACACACACACACACACACACACACACTCAGTCACTCACTTACTCACTCACACACTCACACACTCACAGACAGGAGGCAGGAAGAGGTGTGCTGGTCTACACCTGGTCCACATTAGCTTGATTGCTGGTCTACACCTGGTCCACATTAGCTTGATTGGCTCTCTGTCCTTTAAAGAGGGCTGGAGGTTCAGTTCTGGTCATTGCTCTCCCCACCCTCACAGCCACAGTTTGAGTTAGACTTCAGTAACTCAACGTCTTATTGGTTCTGCACCAGTTTGGTTGAGCTCATCAGCATCGAGTTGTTTCTCTGGTCGAGAGGTAAGAAGCCA
>NW_023266049.1:0-3605 GCF_013103735.1 Etheostoma cragini
GGGGGGGGGGGGGGGGGGGGACAGCGTTATTAACTGCTCTGGTAAAGAAGCTCACTCAGGGGACATGTAGGACCTGTACGTGTAGACATGGGCGCCCGGCCAATAGGAGTGACCAAATATATCGTTGGAAAAAGGGACAAAAGCTCACAAAAAAGTTAAAAACATCGATTAAAAAGTGTCAATAAAAGAGTTGATTTTCAATTTTGACAAGAAGACAACACAAGTGTTAAAAAAGAGCGTGGAATTATGGGACAGACATGTCTTCTCAGACAACATGAGGACAACATGAGGACAAAATGATGACAACATGGGGGCAACATGATGACAACATGAGGAACGACATGAGGAAGACATGAGGACAACATGAGGGCAACATGTAGACAACATGAGGACAACATGGGGGCAACATGGAGACAACATGAAGACAACATGAGGAAGACATGAGGACAACGTGTAGATAACATGAGGACAACATGGGGGCAACATTGAGACAACATGAAGACAACATGAGGAAGACATGAGGACAACATGTAGATAACATGAGGACACCATGGGGGCAACATGGAGACAACATGAAGACAACATGAGGAAGACATGAGGACAACATGTAGATAACATGAGGACAACATGGGGGCAACATGGAGACAACATGAAGACAACATGAGGAAGACATGAGGACAACATGAGGGCAACATCAAGACAACATGAAGAAGACATGAAGACAACATGAAGACACCATGAAGACAACATGACGAAGACATGAGGACAACATGAGGGCAACATGGAGACAACATGAAGAAGACATGAGGACAACATGAGTGCAACATGTAGACAACATGAGTGCAACATGAAGACAACATGAGGGCAACATGTAGACAACATGGAGACAACATGGAGACAACATGAGGGCAACATGTAGACAACATGGAGACAACATGAAGACAACATGAGGGCAACATGAAGACACCATGAAGACAACATGAGGACAACATGAGGGCAACATGGAGACAACATGAAGACAACATGAAGACAACATGGGGACAACATGAAGACAACATGAAGACAACATGAGGACGACATGAAGACAACATGAAGACAACATGAGGGCAACATGAAGACAACATGAGGGCAACATGAGGGCAACATGGAGACAACATGAAGACAACATGAAGACAACATGGGGACAACATGAAGACAACATGAAGACAACATGAGGACGACATGAAGACAACATGAGGACAACATGAAGACAACATGAGGACAACATGAGGGCAACATGGGGACAACATGAAGACAACATGAAGACAACATGAGGGTAATATGCGCCTGCTCATATACTGTAGTATTTACGGTAGCTAATCTTGAACAGCGCGTCTCTGCTACATGCATCGGGAGTTGATATTAAAGAAGATAAACTGCTTCCATCGTTATAACTTACAGATATTATCAATAACACATGTAATCATGTCTCAAAATGGAGGAGCAGGGTCCACCACACATCCAGGAGCCGTAGCGTTAGCAGGTCTAACGGTAGCTACATCTCTCCTTGCTAGCAGGTAGCTAAGCTAACATGTCACCTGTTGAGGACTCCTCGGACAGCCCGTCTGACTCCGCCGTTCTCCACCTGGACGGTGAGGTATCTCTTCCTCTGTTCATCCTTCATTTCTTCTCTTCCTCTCATCCTTCATTTCTTCTTTTTGTTTCCGTCTACCTGTGTGTGTTCGCTGCCTCGTCGTCGCCTGGGGACCAAGATAAAGGACGTCACTGTCGAACGTCAAGAAGGTCAAACTGACAACCGGACCAACTGACAACCGGACCAACTGACAACCGGACCAACTGACAACCGGACCCACTGACAACCGGACCAACTGACAACCGGACCCACTGACAACCGGACCAACTGACAACCGGACCCACTGACAACCGGACCCACTGACAACCGGACCCAACCGGACCCACTGACAACCGGACCCACTGACAACCGGTCCAACTGACAACCGGACCAACTGACAACCGGACCCACTGAACACCGGACCCAACCGGACCCACTGACAACCGGTCCAACTGACAACCGGACCCAACCACACCCACTGACAACCGGTCCAACTGACAACCGGACCCAACCGGACCAACTGACAACCGGACCCACTGACAGCAGGTCCAACTGACAACCGGACCCAACCGGTCCAACTGACAACCGGACCAATTAACAACCGGACCAACTGACTACAGGACCCACTGACAACCGGACTAACTGCCAACAGGACCAACTTACAAACGAACCAACACACAGACAGACCAACTGAAAACTGGACCAACTGACTACCGGACCCACTGACAACCGGACTAACTGCCGACAGGACCAACTTACAAACGAACCAACACACAGACAGACCAACTGACAACCGGTACAACAGACAAAAGGACCAACTGACAAAAGGACCAACTGACAAAAGAACCAACTGACAAAAGAACCAACTGACAAACGGACCAACTGACAAAAGGACCAACTGACAAACGGACCAACAAAAAAAACGGACCAAACGGTAACGGTCTAACCGCGAAATGAAACCCGCCGCCTCACCGTGACTGCAGCCCGCCGATAGGAGACTCTAGACGGGGAGGATGTCTCTCTCCGACCGGCGCAGACCTTCAGCTCCTCGCAGCAGTGAGTTCATCTTTCCCGCTTTTCTTCTTACACTTTAGGAAAGCTAACTTTTAGCTAACGCTAGCAGCTAAAGCTTAGCTAGCTAGAGTTTGGCGATACGACCGTTACCGGCTAACACACCAGACTTAAAGTAAATATGAGTCATTTTGTCAACATTATGGGATGGGTCCCTTCAGAGATAGATTTTTTTTCGTTAAAGATTAAGTTCCTTTTAGCTTAAATTAGTTTGCTTTAGTTTTTTAGTTTAGGTTAACATGAAAAAGCCCCGAAATCACCGTCACCACGCCCACCAGACTCCATGTAAATAATCACTACTTTTGTCGACATAAAACACACTTCATTCAAAGTGGACTGGAACTAATAAAACTACCAAAAGCCGTCTTGGTTCATCTATCCACTGTTCCAACAACCACCAGTCTGGTTTTGTTTAAATAAACCCGTAATTCACCCATTTACATGTGAAAACATGCTGGCCCTATACACGCTAAAAGTAGTGATTATTTACATGGAGTCTGGTGGAGATATGCTGCTCTATACACGCTAAAAGTAGTGATTATTTACATGGAGTCTGGTGGAGATATGCTGCTCTATACATGCTAAAAAAGAATTTCTTGGATTTTGACATGGCCGACACACGACCAAAGAGACAACGTTCAGATGAACAAATAGCAAAAAAGAGGGAAAAGTCTGTGGTTGGTGCATGTTGTCCTGTGTCTGTCCTCCAGCTGTGGAGAGGCTCAGCTTGAGGGTCCTGCCCCCTGCCGTCCATCGGTTCATCTTCAGCCAATCAGAAGAGTCGCGGGTGGCCCACCTGGTCTTTAGGGCGCTGTTTGGAGCAGTGAGCGGTGCAGGTGAGAAACTAATCCTGTATCTGAAGTCTCTTTATATAGACCTTAGTGGTCCCTAGTACTGGATCTGGAGTCTCTTTATATAGACC
>NW_023266050.1:0-1349 GCF_013103735.1 Etheostoma cragini
CCCCCCCCCCTCCCTCTCTCCTTCCAGCTCTTTATTCTTTCTGGTAAAAAGGTTAAACTTACAACCAGTTATTTCTGGTCTTGCCACCCTTGTGAGGTCCTGAGAGGTCTGAAGTGTGTTTTTTTATTAAAATAATAAAGTAAATCGGAGTAAAGTTAAATCTCCGAGCTCCTAAAAATACTTCCGGGCGTCGTGAAGGTCTCCAAACTTTCTGGTTTCTCTCGGTTCACCGGAGCCAGCCGAGGAAACTTCTCACTACTTTTGGCAAAGTGCACTTTTAATTCCTCCGTTTGTTGCTCTGCAGCGCTTCTTCTTCTTCTTCTTCTTCTTCTTCTTCTTCTTCTTCTTCTTCTTCTTCTTCTTCTTCTTCTTCTTCTTCTTCTTCTTCTTCTTCTTCTTCTTCTTCTTCTTCTTCTTCTTCTTCTTCTTCTTCTTCTTCTTCTTCTTCTTCTTCTTCTTCTTCTTCTCTGCCAGCGGAGGCGTGTCTTTTTCGGGAGGCTGTAGTAGGCGTGGAGGACTCGACTCCTCGCCACCTGCAGCCGCGATGCTCGCTCCCAAAATAAACCCCGCGCTGGGCTTTGTTCCGGCGGCCGAGGCCTTGGCACGGAGCCGGCTCGGGGGATTCACACAGCGCCGTCGTCATGGTTACGCCGGTCGAGCTCGCCACGCCGAGGCGGAAAAGACGGTTGTGTTCGTGTTGTGGATGACGAGAAACGTCAGAAAATGACAGAAACGTTCTAAAAACAAGCAACAAAATCCTTTTTTTTTTTTTTTTTTTTTAAAGGGAGAAAACATTTGGAAAACGACACAAATGTCGGAAAAAATGAAAAGAAACATTCAAAAAGCAACAAAATTATTTTATAAAAAGAGCTAAAACGTCTGGAAAAGGGACAAATGTCAATAAAGAGTCAAAAATGTCTGAAATTATTAACAATGCATCAGGAAAAGGGACCAAAAACATTTTAAAAAATCAGCAAAAGCGTTGAAAAAAGGAACGAAAACATCTGGAAAAAGAAAATTCGGTCAAAAAATAAAAAAAATAAAAAAAGTGTCAAAATGTCAATTAAGCATCAAAAAAGTAAAATAATGACAAATAAATACGTCAGGAAAATTAAAAAAAAAGAATTTAAGTTTTTAAAAAAATTGATTAAAATTGGGGGGAAAAAAGCATAAAATGTCAAAGCATCAAAAAAGTCAGGGGACACAGGGACATATGGGGACATATAGGGACATACAGGGACATGGGAATATATGGGGACATACAGGGACATATGGGGACATACAGGGACATGGGAATATATGGGGACATACAGGGACATGGGAATATATGGGGACATACAGGGACATGG
>NW_023266051.1:0-1773 GCF_013103735.1 Etheostoma cragini
TCTGGTTTTCATACACAGCTAATGTTGTCTGTTTCTAGTGTTTATTAGATTTCTTATAATAACTAATAACTGAGACAAATTCCAGAAACTTTGTATTCCTTCCTACAGTAACTTGTGTCTGTCTTTATCTGCATGTACTTGCTATTTATTTTCTTACAATTGTCTTATGTAATCATATGCATATATTTGTCTATTATTTAATTTAATTTAATTATTCTAACATTAACAATATTATTATCAATATTTAATATGTATTTAAATGTATAGGCCTATATACATTTATTTCTCTGTTGTTGATGTTAACGTATGGAGGAAGGTCTGGCCAAGCCAGACTAATGTTTTCGTTACACAAATCAAAAAGAAAAAAAAGAACTTATTTATTACCAAAATGTTTCCACATAGGTAAACTCCTCGTTGAAACATTCCTTATTCAATATTATGTACTTGTTTTACCAATGACACTACCCTACTTTACTAACAAAATGCTTTTATTTTGGATTAAATGCAACGGAAGTGTGTTGCTTATTCTTATGAGCTTGACAGTAGTCGCACCAGTTTTCTTTGCACAGGCGGACGCGCGGTTGAGTGCTCATCATGGCACCACTGGGACTGAAAGCCATTGTTGGAGAAAGTAAGTTTATTTTATTCATTAGACTATTTGTAGATTGTTATAGAATTTATATTCTGACATATAATCCACAGTTGATTTAATATTCGTTATTTCCAAACCGTGTAAATTATTGTATAAAGGCATGAAGGACTAGTCCCATTACCAAACATTCAATTAGAGATTTAAGTGCTTATTGCATCGTGTAGCCTACCTTTCCTGATTAACTATGGTAATATTGGACAATACAGCTCGTGTTAATACTGTTTTTTATTATTATGGGAAGTTCGATGCGCAAAAGACATCCAGTTTTTTTTGTGATTGAAATATGAATTTGTTCGGTGGTATTGTGTTGGACTGGGATGGGAGTTTTAAATCGTATAAATCGTATTGGCGTATTCATATAAGAGTCCTGGTTGAGTGTAAATCCTGCCTCGCTAATCTTTGTCTGTGCGGATTAAGCGCTTTGACATCATTCTCCGAGGAAGAGGAGCCACAGTAGCCTAACAACTAAACAAGTGTCTGTTTCTCTGCTGTAGCCTATATTAACAGCAGCAGGCCACTTTTAAACATTAGTTGTGTACCACAATTTAGTATACTTAGACGTAGTATACATAGCATACGTAGGCATGCGTCCGGTCAATTTTGTCTCACACGGTATAAGGTATAACCCAGCTAACAAATTTTTTTTTGATGAACTTGACGCAGAAGAACTTCAATTTACCGTCCGTGTGGGGCAAACTTCAGAATTTACCCAATCAAATCCTCCGCTTCTGCAGCAGTCAGTGCAGGGAAGTTTTTCTGGCAGGCCGCTAGAGTAGAAGTCAAAATGAAGATAAGTTATAAGTCAAATTAAAACCTCTTGTCAGCCTAGGTCCCAAGATGAAGTGGCAGTCCGTGGTAGGGTCACTAAAGACTCATCCTGCTCTGGGCAACCAGCTGGTTTCCTGCATGGCGTTGATACATATACAGATAAATTACATATGATCATTATATAACATGAAGTTGATGGTTGCCTGCACATGCCATTACAAAATATGAACCTATTCTGTTATATTAGACAGTTAGACAAAACATATATATATAACAAAAAACTTACATGCAGGTGGTGGAGAAAGTGTTATCTGCTGAGCTGAAAAAAGACAGGAAGAGACAAACATCAGAAC
>NW_023266052.1:0-1493 GCF_013103735.1 Etheostoma cragini
GGGTTTGTTTTCACAGGCCTGGTTACTTATTTGTCTCGCGAGATCTGGCAACACGAGATCTGTGCGGTGACGGCGGTTGGAGGTGGTATTGCATCCGGACCGTGACGGTGACATTTTGGACCCACAACCGTTAGCTAGCTAAGTCTCAGGTCAGTAGGTACTGCGGCCTTTTACCGAACTAAATATACACAGGTGATTACAAATGAAACAAGCGACGAAGTTGAGTGAGTTAGTAGTTCTGAGTGTAACGTCAGGGAAGCTAAGCTAGCTAGCTTGAGCGGTTCGTCTTCAGGAAGAGAAAGACAACGACTTCATGATGTGAGTAGACAGTACACCTTCTATCTACCTTTCAGTCTGCTAGTTTACTCAGTATTTACATCAATAACGGGACGTTGCTAACGCTCGGTAGGCGGTTGCCAGGGCGGTTTCCGCGCGGCGGTTGAACTCGGCGGCAGAGAAAAACGTGTGCGCGGCAACCGCGTCACGATCATTATGGCTTCCGTTCTGCCGCGCTACTCTCGTTGAGATGACAACACACCAGCTAGCTAGCTAGCGGCGAAACTAACAAGATGGCGTCACAGCAACAAGTACAGCGGGACGGTTATGAGGAGCGGGTCGTCTTCAGGAGGAGAAAGACAACGACGTCAAATGATGTGAGTACACTGGACACCTTCTGTCTGTCTGTCTGTCTGTCAGTCTGCTAGTTTATTGATTATTTACGTGACTGACGGACGTTGCTAACGGTCGGTAGGCGGTTGCCAGGGCGGTTTCCGCGCGGCGGTTGAACTCTGCGGCACAGAAAAACGTGTGCGCGGCAACCGCGTCACTATCATTACCGCTTCCATTCTGCCGCGTTGCTCTCGTGGAGATGACTGCCTGAGAGGCGGCGGGTCGCCGCGCGGAGAAATTATTATTTAGAAATAAATTCTACTGACCAAAACATTTTAAGGGACGTTAAATATGCACAAAAATCTACTTTTATTGCATGAAGATGGTCAAAAGTTTGCGTTTGACAAACTCTGCTGTACAGTGGTTTGGTAAAGTTTACCCCCCCCCCCGCCCCCCCGAAGTTTAGCTGAGTAAAAAGAGGAATAAAAACAGATTTTGGTAATTGATCATATAGCTCCTCGAACTTCTTTAAAAAGATGAAACTATTATCTGAAACAACAAAAGCACTTGCAAAGGTACATACACACTCAGTATGTTGGACATCCTGTAAATAATATTAACATCAAACATATAGTACGGTGATAATGTCAGATATACAGGTCCACAGATTCATATTAGAGCAGATATATTAACGATGATGATGATGATGATGATGATGATGATGATGATGATGATGATGATGACATCGTTCCTCTGGACGTCTCAGCTACGCCACGTCGTCTGGAGGCTGCAACCAAAGCAGAGACAGAGACAGAGACAGAGGAAGAGACAGAGGAAGAGACAGAGGAAGAGACAGAGGAAGAGTCAGAGGAAGAGACAGAGAC
>NW_023266053.1:0-1309 GCF_013103735.1 Etheostoma cragini
CCCCCATCATCCTCCAGCTCTGCCTCCACCACAGAGGGCACGTCAGCTGGATTTAGGAGTTCCTCAAAGTGCTCCTTCAACCGCTCTATTACCTCCCCAGTTGAGGTCAACAAGGTCCCATCCTTACTGTATACAGCTTGGATGAGTCCCCGCTTCCCCCTCCTGAGGTGGCGAACGGTTTTCCAGAAGCACCTTGGTGCCGACCGAAAGTCCTTCTCCATGTCTTCTCCATGTCTTCTCCAAACATCTCAAGAGTATATGGCTGCAGCCTGGAGCATCCCATCTCGTCCGTCCCGTCTCATGCGGAGGTGTGTCCAACGGTAAATCCAGAGGGTCAAAAATGCAAAATTGCGAATATTTTTCCAGATGGATGGTTGTGTTGACAAGATAAATGCAGACTATCGTCTGGAATAAAATAAACCTGCGTCAACTATCATGCTAATGAATAAAATACTTTTAATATTTGGTTTTAACGTTTAGTTAAAAAAACACCAAGAGAGAGAGACACAAAGGGTCGTAGGCGGTCTCGAACTAGGGACCACTGGGTCGAAGAGCAAACCTCTGATTATGGGCACCCGCTCTACCCACTGAGCTATCTGGCTGCCCCATAAAGAATGGAAAACACCAAATATCAAAATTATTTTATTAATTTGTGTGATTGCCGTTACTGTTAAATAAAAAAAATAAAAAAATATTGAAAGTATTTTATTCATATGCATGATTGCCGTTACTGTTTAAGTAACGGCAATCATGTAAATGTTTTTATTAAACTAAACACGTTGCCTACATAAGATAAACGCAGAATATCATACTGATGAATTAAAACACTTAAAATATGTGTTCGTCTAGAAAATAAATGCAGATTATAGACAAACTAAAAAAAATCCTTCTGCCATCCCCGAGTTTCTACTTTTCAAAATAAAAGCTCGCATCTGGAATAAAATACTATATCTCTCTTACTTTTCAAAGTAAAGGCTCACGTCAACTTTTAATGAATAAAATATTTGGTGTGTTTTTAAATATTTAAAAATATGTGTCCATCTCTCAAATAAATGCAGATGATAGGCAAACAAAAAAAAATCCTTCTATAGCTGCAACTTTGATTTAAGTTGCAGCTATAGAAGGAATTTCTCTCCCAACAGAGGTCAAGCATTTGGTTTGGTTTTTAATTTTTTTTTCCTTTCATACAATACAACACAAAATACGATAGAACCGCTGTGGAAGAAAAATTCAATCGCATTCTGGCCCAAGACCGGGGCAGCAGAGATACGCAGTCGAATGCAGGACGGGTCCCAGAGACCCGAAGGCC
>NW_023266054.1:0-1242 GCF_013103735.1 Etheostoma cragini
TGCATACTACCATAAGAAGACACAGCACCAAGGCAGAGGACAAACCCTCAATGAACTGAGAGCAAATGGATATTGGATTATAGGCGGTAGTAAGGCAGTAGCACAGCACATAAGGCAGTGTGTTTCCTGTAGAAGAGCTCGTAGGCCTGCGGAAGAACAACGGATGGCAGATCTACCTCCAGTCCGTATCGTTCCTTCACCACCGTTCACCTACTGTGGCATGGACTGTTTTGGTCCGTTCTACACTAAGCAAGGTCGCAAGGAACACAAACGGTATGGTCTCCTGTTCACGTGCCTATGCTCCAGAGCAGTCCACATAGAGATGTTGGATGACTTGAGAACCGATGCATTCATCAATGGCTTACGGCGTTTCATAGCCATCCGTGGAGCAGTTCGACACATCAGATCAGATCAAGGATCTAACTTTGTGGGAGCAAAAAATGAATTGGAAAGAGCTCTAAACGAACTGAACAAAGAAAGAATAAATGCTTATCTGGCAGATAAGCAGTGTGACTTCCTCATGAACGTGGCACACAGTGCTGGAAGATTGGATGATGGTTCTCTAAGAACATTCCTTTATGAAGCCATGTCCATTGTAAATAACCGCCCACTCACCGTTGACAGTGTTAGTGATCCCACAAGCTTAGAGCCACTAACACCCAACCATCTGATCACCATGAAATCCTCTGTCCCTCTGCCTCCACCAGGTAAATTTGTAAAGGAAGACTTGTTTGCCAGAAAGCGGTGGAGACAAGTGCAATATCTGTCTGAGCAATTCTGGAACAGATGGAGAAAAGAATATCTTGCCAACATCGCTCTTAGGCAAAAGTGGCATGCTTCAAGACGCAATGTGCAAGTTAGCGATATTGCAATTGTCCAGGAAGGAGAGATTCCTCGAAATGAATGGAAACTTGCCAGAGTTCTTGAAGTTCATAAGGATGAAGACGGACTTGTAAGGAAAGCTACGCTACAGATAGGAGAGCGAAAGTTAGGAAAAGGAGCTCTCAACAAGCCATCCATTGTTGAACGACCCATTCAAAAGTTAGTGGTTCTTGTAGAGAACAGCTGAACAATAATAATCAGTGTAATCAATAAACAAAAACAACAACAAACATCCGCCTCTCAACCCAGTCAGTTGCTTGTGTTTTCCCTTCTTAGTGTTGGAAATCAAGTTTAACGTGATGGGAGCTCAGGGCCCGTCACCGGGACGTAAACTCGCCGTTTTTCGGAAGTGCTGACTTC
>NW_023266054.1:1429-1656 GCF_013103735.1 Etheostoma cragini
GCCAAAAACCTTAGTTTCCTACATCGAAAACACCCTAAGGTATTAGAATATCCAAGCCTTGTAATCCATAATTATCTGATCCCTTCACAATCTTGTAGGTTCAGCCCAAGTTTTGACGTAGAGAAATCTAGATTTAGGGCTAGAAATCGAATCGACACACCATTAGAATATGTGGCTTCTGCAGAGTCCAATGAACCTTGTTCCCAGCCAATAGCATCAGCCTATCA
>NW_023266055.1:0-722 GCF_013103735.1 Etheostoma cragini
CGCCCACACACACACACACATAGACAGACACACACACACACACACACACAGACACACAAACACGCCCACACACACACAGAGACAGACACACAGACAGACACATACACACACACACACACACACAGACAGACACACAGACATGCCCACACACGCACACGTATGTTAACATAAAGAATCAACGCATGTTTCTCATTAATGTCTGAGAGAGACAGCTGCTGCGTTCACTGACCTGCAGCTTTTCAGGGAAAGGAGAAATGTCCTTTAGCTGACGTCCAACTGCTGAAACAGTGTCTAAGAGACAGAAAACACAGAAAACTGTCTTCAGGTGTCCTCCATCAGTTTCATCACAGCCTTTTATTTAGGGCTGTCCTGCTGACCAACCCTATGTGTGATGAAGTGATGAGGCTGCGATGGACTCACCGTCCTCTGGCGGAGCCGGGAAGGGCTCCGAAATCCTGGGAGGAGTTCTCGCTGGAAGAGAGAAACCAACTCATAACCACAACTTACCGCAAGTCTACCGTAAATACCCTAAAAGACACAAATTCTGTGCAATTTCATTACAGTGCAATATTGATTTCAAAAGTCCTGAGTATTAAAAAACTATATCATAGTATAACGTGTGTACAAACCCTTTATCTTTCTTCCTGTTTTATACATGTATAATTTTATACATGTATATAGTTGCCTTGAGGATCTGTGCACCACGTCCCCCCCCCCCCCCC
>NW_023266055.1:925-2960 GCF_013103735.1 Etheostoma cragini
AAGGGGTCTAAGTGAAGGGGTCTAAGTGAAGGGGTCTAAGTGAAGGGGTCTAAGTGAAGGGGTGAGGCCGACGGCGACCTACAGATGGCGTTCTTGGGCTGGAAGATCTCCTTGAAGTCTTCTGCGCTGTGGATTTCAGCCGACGACAGCTTCTCGTCCGCCTCGTCCTCGCTGGGGCTCCGCCTCTCGCCCTCGGGGCTCCGCCTATCAGCCTCAGAGCTCTGCTTCACCCTGATGACATCACAACACTGCACTGAGTGACATCACAACAATGGACTGAGTGACATCACAACGCCGTTTGGTATTTTATTCAGAAATCAAGGAAATGTTATTTTAGGTTAATGATAACTTATTTTGCACTTCTTTGGAAGATTAATATATTTACTTTTAAGTGGGCGTGTGTGTTGGCGTCTGTATGTGTGTGTGTGTGTGTTTGAGCGTGCGTGTGTGTGTATGTATGTATGTATGTGTATGTTTGGGTTTAGGTGTGTGTGTATGTGTGTGTGTATATATGTATGTGTATGTGTGTATATATATGTATGTGTGTGTTTGTGTGTGTGTGTGTGTGTGTTTGGGTTTAGGTGTGTGTGTATGTGTGTGTGTATATATGTATGTGTGTATATATATGTATGTGTGTATGTGTGTGTGTGTGTTTGGGTTTAGGTGTGTGTGTATGTGTGTGTGTATATATGTATGTGTATGTGTGTATATATATGTATGTGTGTGTGTGTGTATGTGTGTGTGTGTGTATATGTATGTGTATGTGTGCATATATATGTATGTGTGTGTGTGTGTGTGTGTGTGTGTGTTTGGGTTTAGGTGTGTGTGTATGTGTGTGTGTGTGTATATGTGTGCGTGTGTGTGTATATATATATATATGTGTGTGTGTTTCATAGTCTGTCCACCAGAGGACGCTCTACAACGTCCCTGTTAGTGTTGACTACAAATATCTAATATTCGGGGAATCTGTTTATGTTTTGTAACGCGTTTCTGGATTTATTCTTAAATAACCAAATATTCGTATGGGTCTTCAACCCTTTATCGTCGGGCTGTATCCGACGGTGTTTTGCAGCCGGTCTAGATGCAGCGATACCTCTGCGAGCTGCAGGTGGTGGTGGGTCTCTCGTAGTTCCTGCGCAGCGCGGCTCCTCTGGGATCCTTTGGCTCTGTGAGCGGCTGGTTGTCCTGGATGATTCCCTGGATCATGGAGCCGCCGCTCTTCTTCACGCGCTTCAGATCCACCACGAAGGACGACACGCTGGACAGCTGGTGAGACACTCCGATCTGAAGGGCCCAGGAGACACAAGGAGGGGTTAGAGTTCTCAGGGTTTTTCATATTTAACAGTATAATTAGCGGTATAGTTAACAGCAGCTACAGACCAGCTGTTGGTTGCAGACCGCCAGGTCCGAGACCTTCCCCCAGCCCACCGGCACCACGTCGAAGCAGCGGTCGGGCTCCCAGCCGAAGATCCGCAGAGAGTCTGTGGACCCGCTGTACAGACAGCTGCCGTCCGAGCTGAAGAACACACACCTGAACCAACAGGGGTCACATCAACAGGGTGATGAAAGGGACACATCACCTTAATAGCTAGAACAAGTGCAGTCTCCCTGAATAAAAGCAGCACAAGACCTTTACTTTGGAAAAAAAAAAAACAGCTAGAAATCCTGGAACTGTAGTTCTATGAGTATGTGTGTAGCCCTTTAAAGGCTCTGCTGGGTGTCTATGAGTACCTGTGTAGCCCTTTAAAGGCTCCGCTGGGTGTCTATGAGTTTGTGTGTGGCCCTTTAAAGGCTCTGCTGGGTGTCTATGAGTATGTGTGTAGCCCTTTAAGGTCTCTGCTGGGTGTCTATGAGTGTGTGTGTGTGGCCCTTTAAAGGCTCTGCTGGGTGTCTATGAGTTGTGTGGCCCTTTAAAGTCTCTGCTGGGTGTCTATGAGTGTGTGTAGCCCTTTAAAGGCTCTGCTGGGTGTCTATGAGTGGGTGTAGCCCTTTAAGGTCTCTGCTGGGTGTCTATGAGTTGTGTGTAGCCCTTTAA
>NW_023266056.1:0-1919 GCF_013103735.1 Etheostoma cragini
AAAAGTGATAAAGAAAGTCATAGTATAGTATGTCGAAAAAATTGATATAAAGGCCATAGTATAGTATGTCGAAAAAAGTGATAAAAAAGACATAGTATAGTTTGTTGAAAAAAGACATACAATAGTATGTCGAAAAAAGTGATAAAAAAGACATAGTATAGTATGTAGAAAACGTTGGTAAAAAAGCCATAGTATAGCATGTCGAAAAAAGTGATAAAAAAGCCATAGTATAGCATGTCGAAAAAAGTGATAAAAAAGCCATAGTATAGCATGTCGAAAAATGTGATAAAAAAGCCATAGAATAGTATGTCAAAAAGAAACAGAATAGTATGTCGAAAAAAAGTGAAAAAAAACAGAGTATATTAGTGATAAGAAAGACATACCATAGTATTTTTAAAAAAGCCATAGTATAGTATGTCAAAAAAAGTGATAAAAAAGACATAGTATAGCATGTTGAAAAAAGTGATAAAAAAGCCATAGTATGGTATGTTGAAAAAAGTGATAAAAAAGCCATAGTATAGTATGTTGAAAAAAGTGATAGGAAAGTCATAGTATAGTATGTTGAAAAAATTGAAACAAAGGCCATAGTATAGTATGTCGAAAAAAGCCATAGAATAGTATGTCGAAAAAAACTGAATAGTATGTAAAAATAAGTGAAAAAAACAGAGTATATTAGTGATAAGAAAGACATACCATAGTATGTTTAAAAAAGCAATAGTATAGTATGTCAAAAAAAGTGATAAAAAAGACATAGTATAGTATGTAGAAAACGTTGGTTAAAAAGCCATAGTATAGCATGTCGAAAAAAGTGATAAAAAAGCCATAGTATAGCATGTCGAAAAAAGTGATGAGAAAGTCATAGTATAGTATGTCGAAAAAATTGATATAAAGGCCATAGCATAGTATGTTGAAAAAAGCCATAGTAGAGTATGTTGAAAAAAGTGATAAGAAAGTCATAGCATAGTATGTCGAAAAAATTGATATAAAGGCCATAGTATAGTATGTCGAAAAAAGCCATGGAATAGTATGTTGAAAAAAAACAGAATAGTATGTCAAAATAAGTGAATAAAAAACAGAGTATATTAGTGATAAGAAAGACATACCATAGTATGTTTAAACAAGCCATAGTATAGTATGTCAAAAAAAGTGATAAAAAAGACATAGTATAGCATGTCGAAAAAAGTGATAAAAAAGCCATAGTATAGTTTGTTGAAAAAAGACATACAATAGTATGTCGAAAAAAGTGATAAAAAGCCATAGTATAGTTTGTTGAAAAAAGACATACAATAGTATGCCGAAATAAGTGAAAAAAAGCCTTAGTATAGTATGTCGAAAAAAGTGATAAAAAAGCCATAGTATAGTATGTCGAAAAAAGCCATAGAATACTATGTTGAAATAACTGATTAAAAGAAAGCCATAGCATAGTATGTTGAAAAAAGCCATAGTATAGTATGTTGAAAAAAGTGCTAAGAAAGCCATAGTATAGTATGTTGAAAAAAGCCATAGTATAGTATGTTGAAAAAAGTGATAAGAAAGCCATAGTATAGTATGTCGAAAAAATTTATGTAAAGGCCATAGTATAGTATGTCGAAATAAGTGAATAAAAGCCATAGAGTAGTATGTCGAAAAAAAGTGATAAAAAAGCCATTGAACAGTATATTGAAAAAGAAAAACAGAATAGTATGTCAAAATAAATGAAAAAAAAACCAGAGTATATTAGTGATAAGAAAGACATACCATAGTATGTTTAAAAAAGCCATAGTATAGTATGTCAAAAAAAGTGATAAAAAAGACATAGTATAGTATGTTGAAAAAAGACATACAATAGTATGTAGAAATAAGTGAAAAAAAGCCATAGTATAGTATGTCGAAAAAAGTGATAAAAAAGCCACTGTATAGTATGTCGAAAACAGTGATAA
>NW_023266057.1:0-1023 GCF_013103735.1 Etheostoma cragini
ACAAGCTCTACCACAGCTGTTATTGAAACTACAACCTCAGTGCCAGGTGTTACAACAACAAGCCCTGAAACGACAGTTCTGACATCAAAACCTTCTGTTGTTAACACAACTATTAATGTACCTTCACAAACATCTACAGTATCCACAACCAAATCTGTAGAGACAACAGCATCAGAAAAGACAACATCTTCAGAAAAGACAACAGCAAAGATTGTGACGACAATACCTCCTAAAGAAGTCACCACTGGCCCAGTAACAAGCTCTACCACAGCTGTGGTTGAAACTACAACCTTATTGCCAGGTGTTACGACAACAAGTCCTGAAACAACAGTTGTGACATCCAAACCTTCTGTTGTTACCACAACTATTCATGTACCATCAGCAATATCTACAGAAGCCACAACCAAATCTGTAGAGACAACAGCATCAGAAAAGACAACATCATCAGAAAAGACAACAGCAAATATTGCAACAACAATACCACCCTCAGAAGTTACCACTGGCCCAGCAACAAGCTCTACCACAGCTGTGGTTGAAACTACAACCTCAGTGCCAGGTGTTACAACAACAAGACCTGAAACAACAGTTGTGACATCCATTCCTTCTGTTGTTACCACAACTATTAACGTACCTTCACAAACATCTACAGTATCCACAACCAAATCTCTAGAGACAACAGCATCAGAAAAGACAACATCTTCAGAAAAGACAACAGCAAAGATTGTGACGACAATACCACCAAAAGAATTCACCAGTGGCCCAGTAACAAACTCTACCACAGCTGTTATTGAAACTACAACCTCAGTGCCAGGTGTTACAACAACAAGCCCTGAAACGACAGTTGTGACATCAAAACCTTCTGTTGTTACCACAACTATTAACGTACCTTCACAAACATCTACAGTATCCACAACCAAATTTCTAGAGACAACAGCATCAGAAATAACAACATCTTCAGAAAAGACAACAGCAAAGATTGTGACGACAATACCACCTAAAGAAGTCACCACTGGCCCAGTAACA
>NW_023266058.1:0-2631 GCF_013103735.1 Etheostoma cragini
CTCCTCCTCCTCCTCCTCCTCCTCCTCCTCCTCCTCCTCCTCTACCTCCCCCTCCTCCTCCACCTCTTCGGCGTTTTGGAGGTCGAGCTCCTCTTTGACTCCTCTCTCTGTTTTTAGTGTTTAAGTGTCTCCGTCCAGCTGTTGTCTCTGACTCGTCTTTGTCTTTGTTGTCATGACAACCGCATCCGAATATGTGATATAATGCAGCAGCTCGGGAGTTGTAACCAGCAGAGGTTGTGATTTATGAATGGATGATTTGATCTGGGGGGGGGGACGTATACCACACTATTGCAATTTTAGACATATTGCAAAATCCTGCAACACAGTGCTGCTCATAGGTTTCAGATCCCAGAATAAAGTTGACTGAAAAGAGGAATAAAAAAAACTATTTTGTAAATACGGCATAACTGTCATGCTGATATTAGTGAAATCCATGAAATAATAAAGTTTTCTCATTATAAACAATAACAGAAGATGGAAATCATTTTAAAATGCTTTAGCTATCTTACCACCGTTCACCTGACAGCCTTTGTTGTGTTTGATGCTAGCTTGTAGCTAAGCTAGCAGTCGTTTCAGAAATGTTGTAGCTATCTGTGGTTGATTGATGCTAACGTTAGCTCAAAACACCACTCACCTGACAGACTTTGTTTTGTTTGATGCTAGCTTGTAGCTAAGCTAGCAGTCGTTTCAGAAATGTTGTAGCTATCTGTGGTTGATTGATGCTAACGTTAGCTCAAAACACCACTCACCTGACAGCCTTTGTTTTGTTTGATGCTAGCTTGTAGCTAAGCTAGCAGTCATTTCAGAAATGTTGTAGCTATCTGTGATAGCTCGGTTGCTAACGTTAGCGCAAAACACCATTCAACTGACAGCCTTTGTTGTGTTTGATGCTAGCTTGTAGCTGAGCTAGCAGTCATTTCAGAAATGTTGTAGCTATCTATGATAACTTGGTTGCTAACGTTAGCTCAAAACACCATTCAACTGACAGCCTTTGTTGTGTTTGATGCTAGCTTGTAGCTAAGCTAGCAGTCGTTTCGGAAATGTTGTAGCTATCTATGGTTGATTGATGCTAACGTTAGCTCAAAACACCATTCAACTGACAGCCTTTGTTGTGTTTGATGCTAGCTTGTAGCTAAGCTAGCAGTTAACCAACTTGGTTAAGCAGGTCCATTTTTACTGTGTTGACATTACAGAAGTCTCTCGTTAGCATCTCGTTAGCATCTTGTATGCTACTAGTCGCAAAGTGACGCATGTGCGACTCAAATCTGCACCCGACTCACATCGGGGAGGGACATGTTGAATTCACTTCAAAGCCTGGCGCACTTTCTGGATGTCTAGAGGAGACACATGGTCCACCATGTTTTTACCGTGTGGGGGGGTACTGGTCTTGGCCTGAACCACTCGCCAAAGTCCCGCCCCTTCCTGTTAAACTCATGGGACCTTAAAGCTCACCTCCCAGATTTAATTTTGCAACAAATTCCTGCAGTTTTTCATTGTTTTTGGATGTTACAAAACGGAATATAATACAAAAAGTGGGCACTATTTTACAGGGTTTTGGCAACGATTCTTTTTTCCCCCCACAATGCATTGCAAGACGGGAAAAATATGAACGGCATTGAACCGAGAGAGGCAGATTGTTTTGTTTTTTTAATCCTGATTTAACCCTCGTGTTGTCTTCCCGTCAAAACTGAACATCAACAATTTTGTTGATTGTTTTTTTCTTACGTTTTTGTCGCTTTTTCATCACTTTTGATTCTTTTTTTCAAATGTCGGTCCATTTTGTCATTTGTGTGAAACCGCCTAGTGAACTACATCTCCCAGTGAACTACATCTCCCAGTGAACTACATCTCCCAGTGAACTACATCTCCCAGTAAACTACATCTCCCAGTGAACTACATCCAACTTGCTCGAACCAGACCGAACTTCCCAACCTCAAATGTTGTGGGCGGGGCTTAATTTGTCCGCCATCCATGCTAGCCAAACGGTAGCACGGCTCCCTAAAAAAACAACGCAATGTAGTTCTTTAGATAAGACATAGAAAGACATTAAGAAAAGATATAAAAGAAACACAAGACGCACAAATCGAGTCTAACAAAGACCTTCTGAGAGGAATGGACGCCTCGTTATGGAGCAGCAGGTCAGAAATAATCCGTTCAGGGATTATGAAGCAACATTGTTAACACAAAATGTATTTTGGGGTTTTGCATAATTGGCAAATATTGATGTTCTTGTTTGTGGGAAAGGTTTGGGCAAACACCTGATCCTCAGCCTGGATCAGGTCTGGGGGGGCGGGCGGGTGGGGGGAATAATAGCCCAGGGGTCAGACTTTGACCTGAATAAGGGTCTGGTCCCTGTGGACCCCCCCAGCAGAGAGAGGAGGATGGTATATAATATATAAAGCTGGTGACCAGGAATATTAGTCGGAGGTTGGTGGGGGCCATAGACAGTTAAAGGAATGGACCGACAGGTCCCTCATTCCCAATCAGCAGAGGTAACATTAACATAGGTACATGCTAATTACTGCTAACTAACATGCTATTTAACATTAACACAGGTACAGGCTAATTACTGCTAACTAACATGCTAGTTAACATTAACACAGGCACAGGCTAATTACTGCTAACTAACAT
>NW_023266059.1:0-1520 GCF_013103735.1 Etheostoma cragini
AGTCTGGTGGAGATATGCTGCTCTATACACGCTAAAAGTAGTGATTATTTACATGGAGTCTGGTGGGTTTGGTGGTGGATCTTCCTCTTTAACTAAAACCTCCGTCTCTGCAGGTCTCATCATGACGGGTTTGTCTGCCGCCCCGTGTACCCGCCCGACAACCCCCGCGGTTGGATGGTTGCCGTGCAACTGAGCTTCACGGTGCTGGGCTTCGCCGTGCCGCTCCCCGTCCTCGCCGTCTCCTACCTGCTCCTGGCGGCGGCCGTCCCAGGGGGGTCCCCCGAGCGGCGCGTCATCCTGGCCTACATCGTGGTCTTCGTGGCGTGCTGGCTGCCGTTCCACGCCGTCCTGGTGCTGGACGCCGTGGCGACGGGGGGGGCGCTGGGCTTCAGCTGCCGGCTGGAGGGCTTCCTGGACGTGGCGCTGCAGCTGACGCAGTGCTGCTCGCTGCTGCACTGCTGCGTCAACCCCGTCCTCTACAGCTTCCTGTCCCGCGGGGACCGCTACCGCCTGGTGAAGGACGCCATCGCCAAGTTCTCCGCCAAGACCGGGCTCGCCAGGCTGCTCGTTGTCCCCGGCTCGCACGCCCGGCTCGCTGGGGACGAGGAGGACGAGGACGAGGAGGACACTGTTGTTCAAGACATTTCTAGTCTTTAGAAGTGTTTGCAAGGGTTTTAAGAGACAGACAGAGATACACAAAGACAGACACACACTGAGACAGAGACACACAAAGACAGACACACATTGAGACAGAGACACACAAAGACAGACACACATTGAGACAGAGACACAAAGACAGACACACATTGAGACAGAGACACACTGAGAAAGAGACACACAAAGACAGACACACACTGAGACAGAGACACAAAAGGAAAGACACACATTGAGACAGAGACACACTGAGAAAGAGACACACAAAGACAGACATGCATTGAGACAGACACACAAAGACAGACATACATTGAGACAGACACACAAAGACAGACACACATTGAGACAGACACACACTGAGACAGAGACACACAAAGACAGACACACATTGAGACAGACACACATTGAGACAGATACACAAAGACAGACACACACTGAGACAGAGACACACACAGAGAGACAGAGACACACACACACACACCCTCGAGGGACCCTTACTTTGAGGACCAGTGTCTTTCTGACAGGTTGAAGACGCCGTTTGTCTTCTCAGCCGAGAGACTGAAACCGGAGACACGACGTCTTCTAACTAACGTCAACACACTGCGAGTCCGTCTCCGCGTGTCTCCACAGCTGATGTCCCCTGTCTCCTGTCCCCTGTCTCCGGCAGAGACAGACACGCCTGCAGACTTTACCCTGAGACATCAGACCTGTACATAATAATAATAATAATTATATTAAAAATAATAATATCTATATTCACTGTTGGCTTTTGAAGTGTTTGCAAGTCTTTTAAGACACACACACACACACACACACACACACACACACACACACACACACACACACACACACACACACACACACAC
>NW_023266060.1:0-1417 GCF_013103735.1 Etheostoma cragini
TTAGTCTACCACTACGTTCTATAACCCTACCAGTCAGATTACCACAGGAGGTAATATCTTTTGCAGCTCTTTTAAAGATTCTACCATAATACCTGCTGGAGATGCCAGGTCCTCATACATGTAAAGCATGCGCTCTACCACTGAGCTACATCCCCTCAAGATTTTCAGATGTTTCTTTAACTTTTTTCTGAGATAGACTTATCTTTATTAATCCTTTGGGATGACTCCCGGAAGGAAAATTAAATATCACTGAATAAAAGAAACCACAAGAAACCTGGGTAAAATTTGTAATGTTAATGTTGTATATGGCTTCAAAACTTGTAAATGCAACTGCGGTGGCTGGAAATCAAACCTGGGCAAAATCCTTGCACTGCTATGGTATAAATCATAATCGAAAAGTAACACACCTGTTGCCTTTCTGCTGGACAATACAATGTTCACTGTAAATCTTGTAACACAGACTGAAAATAAATGTTAAGAGGATTTGAACCTGCGCAGGGAGACCCCAATGGATTTCTATGCCTTAACTACTCAGCCACAACAACCTGAAAAGCAGTGCGATACTGTTTGCGCAAATGTTCATAAACTTTTCATTTGGTACGTAGTAGTTACCAGACACGGGCAAAGAACAAATCGTAGTGCACTGCCTGTGTCTGTGGATCCTCGTGGAGGCAGCTTGATTGATTGATATGCTCCCTTATTTGTGCCATAACAGAGATCTAATGTTTTCACAATTTTCACTGAAAATCTTGTAACACATCTGGGCATTGAGACTCAAAATGCACTCTACCACTGAGCTGCAGCAAGGAGGTTACTACAACATCGTGCTATTCAAACTTGCTCAAAACCTTCTCAATTGCTGAGTAAAGCAGACACTTAAGACATCAATTTTATTGCCTTTTAACACTTGCTGCATTATTTCATTTTCAGAATATGAGCTTTTGCAGCTCTTTTACAGATTGGATAATAACACTTGTTGGAAATGCCGGGGATTGAACCCAGGGCCTCATAGATACAAAGCATGCACTCTACCACTGAGCTACATCCCCTCAAACTTTTCAGATTTTTTTAAAAACTTTTTTCTGAGATCATTGAATAAGAGAAGAAACCTGGGTGAAATATGTAAATATGTAGCAAAATGCTTGCACTCTTATGGCATAAATCATAGTCAAAAGGTAACACATCTGTTGCTTTTCTGCTTGACATTACAACACTCACTGCAAATCTTGTAACACATCTGGGCATTGAGTAATGCATTGGTGGACGAGTGGCTTCCAGTACCTATGAGATAAGGTGTCCTGACCAAACATAACATGTGTCACACTCCCTCGTGGCCTCCCTTGCCTCATCAGGGGTCTTAACAGAAGAAAAGCATGAGCCTGTGGAAGCTTCAGGAAGTCCTCACAAAAGCCTTTAG
>NW_023266061.1:0-2490 GCF_013103735.1 Etheostoma cragini
TCTGATAAAAGAGAGAGCATACCGCTTAGTTTGTGTCACAGGAGGTCTTAGTCTACCACTACGTTCTATAACCCTACCCGTCAGATTACCACAGGAGGTAATATCTTCATCAGCTCTTTTAAAGACTCTACCATAATACCTGCTGGAGATGCCAGGTCCTCATACATGTAAAGCATGCGCTCTACCACTGAGCTACATCCCCTGAAGATGTTAAGTTGTAATTTGTTTTACTTTTTTCAGAGATAGACTTACCCCTTATCTTTATTAATCATTTTGGGATGACTCCTGAATTGAAATATCACTGAATAAAAGAATAAACCTGAGTAAAACTTGTATTGTGAATGTTGTATATGGCTTCAAAACCTGTAAATGTAACTGCAGTGGGTGGAAATCAAACCTGGGCAATATGCTTGCACGGCTAATGGTATAAATCATATTGGAGAAGTAACACACTTGTTAAAAATAAATGCTAAGAAATACATTTATGGAGACTGGTGGCTTCCAGTACCTATGAGATAACACAATGTGGTTCATGAACAATCATCTGCAATTTAGTAAACTGTGAAGTGTCATTGGTTTGCTACCATTCGTAAAGAAAGCGTCTCGTTGTCGCAGGATTTGAACCCGCGCGGGGAGACCCCAATGGATTTCTAGTCCATCACCTCAACCACTCGGCCAAGACAACCTGAAAAGCAGGTTTATATCTGTTTGGACAAATGTTCATAAACTTCAGTTCACAGTTCACTTCAAGAGCCGTATTGACACAAAAAAAAGAATTTGACAGCAGAAAGCTCCATTTTAAGGACACAGTAGACCTACAATGAAAGTGTAATTGCACAGCTTTTGAAAATAGTAAGAACCTTCTTCTTTACAAACCTGATGGTGCAGTACTTGATCAACATGGATCCTCTTGCTGACCCTCTGGCTGTTCCTCTCTCTGTCCCATTTATGTTTTTGTTCTTCCTCACTCTCTTCTTCATCCTCCTCACCCTCTTTTTCCTCTTCCTCATCCTCTGGAATGTCCCTCTCTGTGTCAGAGCCCTCACTTTCATCACATGCCCTCCAAACCCCCAGAACTCCTCTGGCTCTCCCTCTTCCTGCTCTTCAGTCCCTTGATTTGTTTCTCTCACTTTTTTTGTTTACTAGGGCTCTATATTGCTTCCTCGTTTCATGATAAATATTAGAAGAAGATAAAATGTAGGAGTATGCATTACATCTCCCTACTCAACCTGGGCATAAAGACAGTTGATGTCAGACAGTTTGATGACCAAGCTACCTGGACCAGACAGAGCACTCTGAAGTCTTTACACTGGCTTCCTGTGCCTCAAAGAATTGATTTAAAAATACATTTGCTAGTTTATAAATCCTTAAACGGTTAAGGGCCAAAATACATTTCTGATCTGCTAATACACTATGACCCACCCAGACCTCTCAGGTCATCTGGGACAGGTCTGCTTTCTGTCCCCGGAGTCAGACTAAACAGGGGGAAGCATTTTGTGTTGGGGTGATGGGGGCAGGTGGGGCTCGAAAATTCCCCCGTCCCCCGATTTTACTTTCACTTTTTACTGACAAAATCAAGTCTGTGTTTTGGTAAAAAAAAATTTTATCAATTGTTTCCTGTTGTAAAATGATATCGGAAAGGTGAATTGGTTAAAGCCCCGCCCATTTCAAGACAACCCGACCCACTTCCGGATTAAATCCTGTCCACTCCCGGGTTAGGCCCCGCCCAGTCCGAGCACAGATACAGATAATGCTGTACTCGCTCATCCCTAACCGGTACTTTAAGATCAGAGGGTAAGATCTTCAATCTTCTGCGGTGTGATCCTGAAAAGTACACCTTCAATGATCACCTTCAACTGATTCCAGTGAAATCATTTAAATTTAGTGAGGACTAGATTAGGACTGGATTTAAACCTGATTCTGGTTTCCAACTTGCCCAAGTGTGTGTGTGTGGTAATAAAAGAAATGAATAAACCTTGTACCTTAAAATAGATCTCATGCCATCTCTTTTGCCTAGGGGCTGGACTATTCCCAGCATCAGTAGGCCAAACCCCTGTAGCGGCAAACATCCTCAGCCGGGACAGCCATTCATGGCACGATGCTTCTTAGCCTTAGATGCCACCTGAGATTAAAACTGAACAGGACAATAATGTCAACATCTTAAGAATGCATACTGACTATGTGACAGATGTCTCATCTTTCTACTACCCTTGAGGTCGCAGGCTTGCCATTTGGGTCCCTGGAACTCAGGGGTGTGTGTGTGTGTGTGTGTGTGTGTGTGTGTGTGTGTGAACGTGTGTGCGTGTGAGTGTGTGTGTGTGTGTGTGTGTTTATCCAAAAAAGATTCAAGGTTTGTTCGGGGCTTGTCCACGGGGGCCAAGAGGCTACGGGCAAACTCAGTCGTCACAATAGTGAATGTAAATGTAAATGTGCTGTATTTATATAGCGCTTTTCTAGTCTTAACGACTACTCAAAGCGCTTTTACATCAT
>NW_023266062.1:0-1511 GCF_013103735.1 Etheostoma cragini
AGAAAATCTATTTAAATTTTTAAGAAGACCGATATGTAGATATGTAGAATTAGATTTTCAGTCACTGTTGTCTCTATACTTCAGGGTCAGCCTACTTATTCTCTACAATAAATGCTCCATTCCTTTCTTTGCATTAATATTGGTTCTTAACATGCTTCCATTGGCCCAGATTATTGAGAACAAAAAAAATAAATTACCATAGTTATGCGGACAATGCAAAAAATTTACATAACCTTATCGCCAGGGGTGATATATAGTCCAATACATAAACTGACTAAGTGCATTGAACAAATTAACGGCTGGATGGGCCAAAACTTTCTGAAATTAAATGAAGGAAAAACTGTGGTGATTGTTTATGGAGCAAAAGAGGTACGATTAAAAGTCTGCGCTCAAATAACTTCAAAAGTTTGAATTCAAAGTCAGAATCCAATTGACATGTAAGAACAATACAATGCACGGCCAGCTTCTACAGTAACAGGAAAATAGCCTTATAAGCATGCATGTGAAGCTCAACCTCAAAAAGCCATAAAGCTAATGCTTGTGGCTTAAAGATTGAGCTCCCGCTCATCAAGCATCAGCCAGGCGCAGTCTCTGTGGCGCAATAGGTCAGCGCTGTTAGTTTATAACTGAAAGGATGGTGGTTCAAGTCCACCCAGGGATGTTAATTTCTTATAAACATTTAGAGAGCCAACTCTGGGATTTATCCTTCTGCAGAAGACTGTAGAGCAGCCCAAAGATAACTCAAGTGGCCTTTGGTCTGTCAGAAGGTACAGTTCTGCAAACCATGTACTTATTAATCTTTACGGTCATCAGAGATGGGAAGTAACAAACTACAAAAAATGTGTTAACAAAGTAACAAAGTAAAAATACTTCATTACTGCACTCAAGTTGATTTTTAAGATATTTATTTTTTCGGCAACTTTTTACATGTACGCCTTACATTTTAACCCAAATATCGGTATTTTCTACTGCTTATATTTTATAAAATTGGCTCGTTACTTTAGTTTTGTACTAAAGGTCATAAATCATTTTTATGGGTGTTACGGCGGGTATGAGCACTGTAGTTTCCATTTTTATGGATGAAATAAACTTGACACGCCATTAAGTTTACTTTTCAGCAGGTGGAGACATTTCACTTCAGACACTTGCAGCTTTGTTAAACATCAATAGACTGGAAAAACGCTTAATGCTGATACAAAGCATATTTAGCAGACGATGGTTTTGATTGATTGACCTCTGGGTTCTGGGCCCTGCACGCTTCTACTGCGCTACACTGCTCTGCTGCTTACAGTGTGATAACATTTTTGAATAAAGTACTGGCATTTTTCAATAAAGTATTGGCTTTGTCCTTGGAAAATGGAAACTGAAGTGCTGATACCTGCTGTATAAACTGCTAAAAACTAGAGCATTATATATGTACTATATAAGTAAATAAATACATCCATCCATCTTCATTGGCTTATTCGGTATTGGGTTGCACCGGTAGTGGAACCCAAACTTCCTTTTCCCGA
>NW_023266063.1:0-1929 GCF_013103735.1 Etheostoma cragini
ACACACACACACACACACACACACACACACACACACACACACACTTTCTAACAGGTTTTATGACATTAACTAAATTCTCTAATGTCTACCCGTCTCTCTACCCGTCCGTCTCTCTACCCGTCCGTCCGTCTCTCTACCCGTCCGTCCGTCTCTCTACCCGTCCGTCTCTCTACCCGTCCGTCCGTCTCTCTACCCGTCCGTCCGTCTCTCTGCCCGTCCGTCTCTCTGTTAAAACAATTCCCTGACTTGTCCAAAACTTTCGGGGTCTTTCTATGTTTTCAGAACTGGAATCTGCATTTTTTTATTTGACTTTTCCAGGTTATTTCAAAACGTACAGAACCTGAAAACAGAACCCATGCATTACAGTCTGGTCTTAGTACCTTTACTGTTCTCTGGTCTTAGTACCTTTACTGTTCTCTGGTCTTAGTACTTTTACTGTTCTCTGGTCTTAGTACCTTTACTGTTCTCTGGTCTTAGTACCTTTACTGTTCTCTGGTCTTAGTACCTTTACTGTTCTCTGGTCTTAGTACCTTTACTGTTCTCTGGTCTTAGTACTTTTACTGTTCTCTGGTCTTAGTACTTTTACTGTTCTCTGGTCTTAGTACTTTCACTGTTCTCTGGTCTTAGTACTTTTACTGCAGTAAAGGAATCTGAATACTTCTGCTGAACCCACAGCTGCTGGACTGACCTGTCAGTTCGGGGGGGGGGGGGGGGGGGGGGGGGGGGGGGGGGGGGGGGGGTGTGTGTGTGTGTGTGTGTGATACTCACTTCACGTTCTCTCGGAGCTGTTTGACCAGCTTGATGTTGACGTCGGCCTCCAACAGAGCGGCACACACCTCCTTCAACATGGCGTTCAACACCTGGAGACAGAGACATATCAAGGAATACTCCTTCAACATGGTGTCCAACACCTGGACACAGAGACATGTATCAGGGAATACTCCTTCAACACCTGGAGACAGAGACATGTATCAGGGAATACTCCTTCAACACCTGGACACAGAGACATGTATCAGGGAATACTCCTTCAACATGGTGTCCAACACCTGGAGACAGAGACATGTATCAGGGAGTCCAACACCTGGACACAGAGACATGTATCAGGGAATACTCCTTCAACATGGTGTCCAACACCTGGACACAGAGACATGTATCAGGGAATACTCCTTCAACATGGTGTCCAACACCTGGACATAGAGACATGTATCAGGGAATACACCTTCAACATGGTGTCCAACACCTGGACATAGAGACATGTATCAGGGAGTCCAACACCTGGACACAGAGACATGTATCAGGGAGTTCAACACCTGGACACAGACACAGGTATCAGGGAATACTCCTTCAACATGGCGTCCAACACCTGGTCTCGGGTCTCTCCCCCTGAGGAATTTGAAGTAATGTATACCAACAGCTACTGTAAGAGCGTCCCCGTGCTGTTACCTCTTCATTGATGATGGTGGCGTTGCTGAGCGACCTCAGCGCCGAGGTGATCTTCCTCCCCAGGTCGGCTAACACCATGATGGCGGTCGCAGCAGCTCCTGAAACACAGACCATCATGTCACAGCACGCACTGACAGGCCGATATTACACTCTGATGAGTGACTAATGGCAAATCAGCTTTGAAATTAATAATGTATACTTTTGTTTTAGCATTGAGAAACAAGTTGTAATTAAACACACATTGTAACATTAACAAAACAGGTAATAACATTAAAATTCTGTCCATTAAAAGCTTTGAAATCACCACCACCAGACTCCATGTAAATAATCACTACTTTTATTTTCGTAAATCAAACTTCATTCAAAGTGGACAGAAACTAAAAAAAACTACCAAAAGCCATCCTGGTACATCTTTCCACTGTTCCACCAATCACCTCTCTGGTCTGGTTGGAATAAACTCTTAATTCACCCATTTACATGTGGAGA
>NW_023266064.1:0-1304 GCF_013103735.1 Etheostoma cragini
ACCAGCAGCAGGACAGAGGGACAGAATGGACTCACCGAGGAAGAAGAAGCAGATCAAAGAGGGACGGACGGCCATGTTGGGTCTCTTCCTTCTTCACTGGCAGACCAGGAACTCGGGACTTCTTTAAAAGATGGAGTTCCTTCTCAAACCCCCCCCCGGTCACACCCCGGTTTACAGTTCTATTTAAAGACATGACTGAAGTCTTTTTATCTATTTTGTTTTTTGCTAAAACTGCTGCTGGAATTTTCAATTTCCTCATGGGAGTCATCCCAAAAAGATCAATAAAGAGAAGTCTAAGTCTTCATTCCCACCACATAATAAAGCTACATAGATCTACATAGAGCTACAAGGATCTACATAGATCTACATAGAGCTAAATAGATCTACATAGAGCTACATAGATCTACATAGATCTACATAGAGCTACAAGGATCTACATAGATCTACATAGAGCTAAATAGATCTACATAGATCTACATAGAGCTACATAGAGCTACATAGATCTACATAGAGCTACATGGAGCTACATAGAGCTACATACAGCTACATAGAGCTACATAGAGCTAGAAGGAGCTACATAGAGCTACATAGAGCTACATGGAGCTACATAGAGCTACATACAGCTACATAGAGCTAGAAGGAGCTACATAGATGTACATACAGCTACATAGATCTACATAGCGCTACATAGAGCTACATAGATCTACATAGAGCTACATAGAGCTAAATCGATCTACATAGAGCTACATAGATATACATAGAGCTAGATGTAGCTACATAGATCTACATAGAGCTACAAGGATCTACATAGAGCTACATAGAGCTACATACAACTACATGGAGCTACATAGATCTACATAGAGCTACGTAGAGCTACAAGGATTTACATAGAGCTACATACAGCTACATAGAGCTACATAGAGCTAGATGGAGCTACAAAGACCTACATAGAGCTACATAGAGCTACATAGATCTACATAGAGCTACATAGAGCTAGATGTAGCTACATAGATCTACATAGATCTACATAGAGCTACATAGAGCTACAATGATCTACATAGATCTACATAGAGCTACATAGAGCTAGATGTAGCTAGATAGATCTACATGGAGCTACATAGAGCTACTAGGATCTACATACAGCTACATAGAGCTACATAGAGCTTCAAGGATCTACATAGAGAAAATTGGTCCAGATGGACAATGAACTGTAAAAATGGCCTCAGGTCTCAGAGGGTTAATACCTTGTACCCCCCCTCCGCAGAGTTAATACCTTGTACCCCCCCCTCCGCAGAGTTAATACC
>NW_023266064.1:1455-2115 GCF_013103735.1 Etheostoma cragini
CCCCCCCCCCCCCCCAACAATCAGCACCATGGCACACAAGTCTCTTTAAAGTCACTTTAATGCCAACAAACATTGACATACTAACATTAAAACCTCATAACTACTTTGCTGGTGTTAATAACAGTTGTGGACATATGAGCTGTGTCTCTGTTTTTAGGACATCTTTCTTTAACATATAGTTCAGTAAATGTATTCCTGTTACTTCCTCCCCATCAGGAAGGAAAGGAAGGCGCATGCTGCTGACTAAAACAGACTGTTACCATGCCTACAGTGTGTAGAAGAGACAGATCTGACATCCTGCAGACGATCAGGAACCGGCCAATCAGGATGCAGCGTTCAGAGACAGCGCTGGGGAAAGAGCTGTTGGGTTTTAAATGCACTAATTTCAGAACATTGACGTAATTTTTCAAAACTCCAGAAACAAAACTCACAACCAATGATCAAAATGAACATTTCTTCCAGACTCTATCACTTGCTATCAACTGTTTGGATCCAATACACATAAACATAAAATCATCTGTTTAATATGACACAACTTGACATCAAAGAACTACTGCTTTAAAAAGAAATGTCCACATTACATCACAGATGAATGTCTCTTCATTTCAGTACAATCAGTGGATACAACTTCTCAATATGACAACTGTAATTACTCTTAAT
>NW_023266065.1:0-1058 GCF_013103735.1 Etheostoma cragini
ACAATATGAGCCAATATGACCCAACACATATACAATATGAGCAAATACGACCCAACACATATACAATATGAGCCAATACGACCCAACACATATACAATATGAGCCAATATGACCCAAAACATATACAATATGAGCCAATATGACCCAACACATATACAATATGAGCAAATATGACCCAGCACATATACAATATGAGCAAATATGACCCAACACATATACAATATGAGCCAATATGACCCAACACATATACAATATGAGCCAATATGACCCAACACATATACAATATGAGCAAATATGACCCAGCACATATACAATATGAGCCAATATGACCCAACACATATACAATATGAGCAAATATGACCCAACACAAATACAATATGAGCCAATATGACCCAGCACATATACAATATGAGCCAATATGACCCAACACATATACAATATGAGCCAATATGAACCAACACATATACAATATGAGCCAATATGACCCAGCACATATACAATATGAGCCAATATGACCCAACACATATACAATATGAGCAAATATGACCCAACAGATATACAATATGAGCCAATATGACCCAACACATATACAATATGAGCAAATACGACCCAACACATATACAATATGAGCCAATATGACCCAACACATATACAATATGAACAAATATGACCCAACACATATACAATATGAGCAAATATGACCCAACACATATACAATATGAGCAAATATGACCCAGCACATATACAATATGAGCCAATATGAACCAACACATATACAATATGAGCAAATATGACCCAGCACATATACAATATGAGCCAATATGACCCAACACATATACAATATGAGCCAATATGACCCAACACATATACAATATGAGCCAATACACAGCAGTAACTACAGAACCACAGTAACAGCACTCGGGTTACTGCATAGTTACTGCATTCCTGGTTTATAATGCTACATGCTGAAGTAATAGCAATCAGGTTACTGCATAGTTACTGCATCCCTGGTTTATAATACTACATGCTGAAGTAACATCCCTCAGGTTACTGCATAG
>NW_023266066.1:0-2951 GCF_013103735.1 Etheostoma cragini
GCCCACATTGACAGGACACGCCCCTTCAGTACTGCCCGAACACTTTCTGGACACGCCCCTTCCGCAAGCCCCGCTCTGATTGGACACGCCCCCTGTGGGCAAAGCCCAGAGACAGGAAGTGGTCTGCATCACTAACTCCACATGACTCTGAAGCTGATGATGTACTTTAATCCTGTTACCTAGGAAACGCTCACTCCTCGAATAACTATAATAATTATAATAAGTATTATTATTATAATTATTATTATAATTATCGTTTTCTGTCCGGCGTCTTATTTTGGCGGTGTGTGTGTGTGTGTCGGGGGGTAGTTTTATTGTGAAGGGGAACTTCCTGTGCTGCTGTGTGTTCTTATTAAAGTGTAACGTCACTAAATATAAAACAGCCTTGTATACATCGGTGTTAGTTAACTAATGAACGCTAATCGTCTTCATCGTCTTCATCTTCGTCTTCTTCACTAACAGACACTTGTTTTGGTTTTTCTCTGAATCAGCTGTTTGTTGCTATGGAGATCCGTCTGTCGCTCCCTTTTGATCTGCACGGAGCCAATAAGATAAATACTTAAAACGGAAGTATTTTATTTTGAAAATATCTGAATGAATTTGTTCTGCATTCACATCTTTGAAATTTAAATATAAACTTTCTTCATTTCCAGTTTAAAAAAACCTGAATTTAATAAATATTTCTCAACGGTCGCAACTTCAGTTCCAAAATAAATCAAATGACAGAATTTCAGATTAAAATAGATTTTATTTTGTTACCGAGTAAATTTAATTTGAACTTTTCAACCTGAATCTATTTTATCTGAAATTCTGTGATTTTATTTATTTTTGGATCTGAAGTTGTGACCGTTGAGAAATAATTATTAAAATTCAGCTTTTTTAAAAGAGAAATGAAGAAAGGTCATATTTAAATTTTAAAGAGGTGAATTCAGAACAAATTGAGATTTTTTTCAAAATAAAATATTTCCTTATTAGTATTTAAGTCTCTTATTTCCTCCGTATCTTTGCTGTAAAGTAGACGAATGTGACCAAAGCTTCTGATTGGACGATGAGAAACAGATTTAAACAGATTAAACAGATTTAAACGATGATTTATGTTCAGCAGCTCTGTAATCTCCTGCTCATCACTCAATAAAACTTTATGGACACTTTCTTACAATCCTGTGTGTGGCCGCTTCACTGGGGACAGACGGAGCCGTCTGATTGGACGGGAGGGTTGGAGGGGGTGGGGCAGAAGTCAGCAGGTGTAGGAATTACAGTTGTGTATTCGTGTATGCTGTAATGCAGTAATATCACATAATGTAACATAGTATAATGTAATATACTCGTTACAATGCAGTTAATGTGTAGGCTCAGCCCTGAGACGGGTATGGCTGCAGCCTGGAGCGTCCCATGTCCTATACCGTTGGATACGCCTAGGCATGAGACGGGACAGATGACGCGGGACGCTCCGGGCTGCAGCCATACGCTCTTGTCAGCCATGGAGGGTAACTATGGTAACCAGGCCTGTTGTGAGCCGGACTCACATCTGGTCTCGTTTCACATCTGCTCTGGACTCTCATTGGGCGGTTTCAGCGGTCGACCAATCAGCTTTGGCCGTGACTCTGACGTCTGTGTTCAGAGGTTAGAGTTGAAGCTCCAACCTGCGCTGCTCTGATTGGTTGGAAAGGCTGTCCTATGGCGCTCAGTGGGAAGCTGACAGACAGCCGTTTGTCCCGCCCCTCAGACTGAGTCCAGCCAATGGGGGGCTCCCAGACCACACACACACACACACACACACACACACACACACACACACACACACACACACACACACACACACACACACACACACACACACACACACACACACACACACACACACACACAAACCACAAGTGGTGTCATCGTCACTGCGGCTTTTATTGTGGAGGCTGTAGCCGGAAGCTTTGAGTTGACAGTGTGATGAAGCGCATGCGCAGTGAGCGGAGGAGCAGTTCCCAGTAACCGCAGTCAGAGTAAAGATGAGCTCCATCGGGACCGGGGTGAGTGTTTCTAACTTCACGAGCTAAGCTGCAGCCGCTCTTTAACTTCAGTCTGGCTTCCTGTGTCACATTTAATCCCCTTCACTGAAAATAACCCGGGTTTACCCTGAAAAACCATTCATAAGAACCTGCAGCTTGCTCGCTAGCTTGCATGTTAGCTTGCTGAGTCACAACGAGGCCCGCTAGCCGAAGCTAAACTGAAAACGAAAGTGTTTCTAAGTTTTAATTTCATTTACTTTTACTTGGTTGTGGAGATTTTGAATCGGACAGAAGTAAACCAAGTATATTGTGTCTTCGGCGTATAATATAGATATATAATGGGTCACTTTAGGGATATAAGGTAGTGATATTGACGGGTAAATGCTAACAGTTAGCTCCGGTACACGCCAAACTCCATTTACAAAAAGTGTGATTTAAGGTCCGTCTCGTGTCAACCAAACTTATTCCCCCAAAATATATATTTAATACTTTAATACCCTGTTTTAGATGTTTTGATTTAATCGGGCTTAATTCAAAGAGCCTTAATTCATCTGACATCAACATTAGAGCTGGAAGCCCATTCACTATTAAATGGGACTTATTTTAATTTAACGTGTAACTTGACTCATTCGGTAAATAAGAAGGTCAGTTAGAGGAGGTATTAAGGTGCTTTATGAATATGTTGAGCTATAGAGACACAGAAAGCTAGATAGATGTAACTTTACTCTGTGAAAGAGGAATGAATGTTAGTCCGTGTTTAATATTAATCTAATGGTTTGATCCGTTGGAAGGGATTTAAAGATTAAATGATGAAATATTAAAATATTAATCTGTTAACCTGCTGAGTTTTCTCCCTCTCTCTCTGTCTCCACCTGTCTCTGTGTGTGTGTGTGTCTCTCTCTCTCTCTGTGTGTGTGTGTGTGTGTGTGTGTGTGTGTGTGTGTGTGT
>NW_023266067.1:0-1064 GCF_013103735.1 Etheostoma cragini
TGTGTGTGCGTGTGCGTGTGTGTGCGTGTGCGTGTGTGTGCGTGTGCGTGTGTGTGTGTGTGTGTGTGTGTGTTTGTTCGTGTGTGCGCGTGCGTGCGCGTGTGTGTGCGTGTGTGTGTGTGTGTGCGTGTTTGTGTGTGCGTGTGCGTGCGCGTGCGCGTGCGTGTGTGTGTGTGCGTTTGCGTGTGTGTGCGTGCAGCTCCCCCGAGGAACACGACGGTGCTCGTCCTGCCTGCTACGGTGGTCCAGGAGGGTGAAACTGTCAGCGTGCTCTGCCAGACCGTGTGCTTCCCGCCGCCGACCGCCGTGCTGCTGAAGAAGCTGGCCAATGGGACAGAGCTTTACTCAGCCAACTGCAGCTTCCTATTGGTTAACGTCACGGCCAGAGACTCGGGCCGTTACCAGGTCAACGTGAGCAACGAGTTAGGATACCAGGTCAAATTGTTCAGCATCGCCGTCACAGGTCAGTCACACACACAGGCAGAAAGTCACCTATACACTAGACTCCATGTAAATAATCTGCACTTTTATCATTGTAAAACACACCCACTTATGTGGAGATAGGCTGGATCTATACACGCTAAAAGTAGTGATTATTTACATGTTTACTAGTTTCAGAGATTGTTGTTACCATCAGACAATTAGACACAGAAATATGAGAACATAGAGTCCAGGTTGAAAAAAACGCTATAATTACCTTGTAATGTGTTTTTAGAGATATTTGGGTTATTGTATTCTGAAGTCTGTTGGTCTTCCGACAGAGAGAAGCTCCAGTCCTCCCCCGAGTCTCGGCGCCATCATCGTCGTGGCTGTGTGCGTCGCTGCCGGGCTCGCAGCCGCCGCTCTGCTGCTCGAATACCTGCGGAGATCCCGAAAGAAAGGCTTCTATCAGCTGCACAAAGCGGCGCCGCATTCAGCCTGATGCTAACACCGGGCTACCATCTCACAGAACTGGGCTCCCAACATCACAACGCCGGGCTACCAATTCCCAACATGTGGCTTACAACATCCCAACATGTGCCTAAAAACATCCCAACATGTGGCTAACAACATCCCAACATGTG
>NW_023266068.1:0-1057 GCF_013103735.1 Etheostoma cragini
TTTTGGAAAAAGGCTGCAATGAAACAAAGAGTGAAAAATGTAAAGGGGTCTGAATACTTTCCGTACCCACTGTATGTCGAAAAAGTCATAGTATGTCGAAAAAAGTCATAGTATAGCATGTCGAAAAAAGTCATAAAAAGTCATAGTATAGCATGTCGAAAAAGTCATAGTATATATGTCGAAAAAGTCATAGTATAGTATGTCGAAAAAGTCATAGTATATATGTCGAAAAAGTCATAGTATAGTATGTCGAAAAAAGTCATAGTATAGCATGTCGAAAAAAGTCATAAAAAGTCATGTCATTTTATGTCAAAAAAAGACACAGTATAGTATGTCATAAAAAGTCATAGTACAGTATGTCATAAAAAGTCATCGTATAGCTTGTCGAAAAAAGTAATGTAAACTCATGGTATAGTATGTCGAAAAAGTCATAGTGTAGTATGTCGAAAAAAGTCATAGTATTGCATGTTGAAAAAATTCATAAAAAGTCATAGTATATATGTCGAAAAAAGTCATAGTATAGTATATCAAAAAAAGTAATAAAATGTCATAGTATAGTATCTAACAAAAAAAGTCATAGTTTAGCATGTCGAAAAAAGTCATAAAACGTCATACTATAGTATGTCAAAAAAGTCATAGTATAGTATGTCGAAAAAAGTCATAGTATAGTATGTTGAAAAAGTCATAGTATTGTATGTCGAAAAAAGTCATAGTATAGCATGTCGAAAAAAGTATTAAAAAGTCATGGCATTTTATGTCAGAAAAAGACACAGTATAGTATGCCATAAAAAGTCATCGTATAGCTTGTCGAAAAAAGTAATGTAAACTCATAGTATAGTATGTCGATAAACGTCATAAAAAGTCACAGTATAGCATGTCGATCAAAGTCATAGTATTCGATGTCAAAAAAAGTCGTAGTATAATATGTCAAAAAAAGTCATAAAAAGTCATAGTATAGTACTTTGAAAAAGTCAAAGTGGAGTATGTCGAAAAAAGCCATAGTATAGTATGTCGAAAAAAGTCATAAAAAGTCATAGTATAGCATGTCATAAAAAGT
>NW_023266069.1:0-1202 GCF_013103735.1 Etheostoma cragini
TTTTAACACAGAGCCCACAACCAAGTCTCCAGACCCCAGATGAATGTAAGTATATGTTTCATTGCAAATTATTTGGAGAAACAACATGAACTGTAGAGAAGATGGAATGCAGATGGAAGAACTGTATTCCATCTGCACACATGCATAACTGTCATTTGCATCAAGACTTGGGTTACCTTTTGGAAACTGATGCTGCATGCTATTCCAAATTAGTCCTTGGTAAATAACTGTCTTCTAATGATCAGTAATAGCAGAAATCTGGTCTGGAAAACAGCAAGGGGTGTTGTGGAGCAAGGTAGGACCCTATAAATTATTTGCCAGAGACCTAAAGAATCTGGCACCTGGAAGACAGGTGGAGATTGAGGTAAATGCAAGTATTTCATCATCATGAAATCATCATGCACAAGCCTAAAACTATTTCAAATATGACTATGTAACTCTACACAAATGTCACTTAAGGTATTGAATGCATATATCCATGCAACCATTCAAACGGTAAAAGAAAGAACTGTAAAAAAGTACTTTCTTGTCGACTCATTTGAGATGACTGCAATATGGCAAGGATCATTCAGGGGACTAAAGACGGTGACTGTCAAATTCTGTTGATAAATGGTTACAATACCTACAATTATTTATTCATTCTGTCTGTTTTCAGATTCACCCAATGACCTATGATGTTTTACTTGGAGCAGTTTGTGACAAACATCACTGGACACTTGTGGTGAGAATGTACATACACTATAAAATGACTACTTTAATGTGAGATTCCATCCTCTTTACATGATCTTGTGTGTACTGTGAAGGTCATTTATCCAAAGGAGAAGCGGGCGCTTTACATTGACCCCCTTGGTGAAACCTCTGCCCAATTAACGAAATGCAAGTCTATCACAAGGCCAGTTATGTCAGTGCTAATGTCATACAAATGTTCTTAGTTCCAAAAACCTATATTTAGCTCATCTACAAATCTTTCATGAGACGCAAAGATATACATATATCGCGATGGACTTGTGATACGATTGACCATCCCCGCCAGCAGGATTCAACGTCCTGTGGGGCAATGGTCTGCAAGGTATGTGTGCAAGTGACCCTTTGTTGAATAAAGCCATTGACTGTTAGTAATTGTACTGAGTCTTTTGTAGTTTGCAGAGCTTGTCCTTAAAGGCGAGTTGGTGGATTTCAGGACTGATGAGGCAGCAACTACT
>NW_023266070.1:0-7123 GCF_013103735.1 Etheostoma cragini
ATCAGATATACATCTTGTATAGAAGGTTTTGCCTAATGGCGTGTAGTTCAGCAGTATAAACTCAAAAGTTATCAAACACTGATCAGATAGAAAGGGATTTTGTAGGAACACTATTAAATATTCAATTTCAACACCAAATACCAGATCAAGATCGAGGGTGTGGTTAAAACGGTGAGTCGGTTTATGAACACTTTGAAAGAAGTACTAAGGCTATCATTCTCATCGTCCACGTGCATATTAAAATCCCCTACAATAAGAACTTTGTCCGTTTTAAGGACTAAATTTGACAAAAACTCTGCAAATTCTGATAAGAATTCAGAGTATGGACCAGGTGCCCGGTACACTATAACAAATAGAACTGGTTGCAGTGATTTCCAACTTGGGTGTGAAAGACTAACAACAAGACTTTCAAATGAGTTATAATTTAGTTTAAGTTTAGAGCTGATTAGTAGACTATAATTGAAGATGGCTGCAACTCCAACTCCTCGGCCTGTGCCTCGAAGAATGTGTGAGTATTAATATGACTTAATATGATGATTAATATGATTAATATGGTCGGGGGGCAGACACACTGTCACTATGGGGTTTTTACTAGGTAACTCCTGGATTGGAGGAGCACAGAAGGGTGTTAGACTGCGACTCTGCGTGGGGGGGGGGGGTAACTGCTGAAATAGAAGGGCAGAGAAGTAACTTGGAACCTTAACTAACTTTAACTAACTTTCTCTAACTTTATCTAACCCTGTCTAAGGTGACCATGTCTCCTCTCTGGGTAGAATCAGCTCTTTCTTACCTTTTTTTCCGAGTAGTATTCTCAGAAATCACATGATCAGAGGAGCCAATCACAGCGGAGCCTGGACCCAGCCTGGTCCAGCTGGGTGGGGGGGCTGTAACTCAACCAGAGAGTAAGACGACCTGATCATCTGTGTCCCAATTGTAAAGAACTTTTAAGTTAGTATTTTTATTTTTTACTTTACTTTACTCCTCCACCACCATTCAGAGTCTAATAGGTCTATTGTACATTTTACTTACAATTACAGCTTATATTTATTTATTTTATAACTTTAGTATTCATTCATTATAAAAATAAATTATATAATATACAGTATATAAAAAATATTAGAAATAAACTATGATCTTTACAGTGGATGAAGAGAAGACATTACTGATTGATTATTTTTGTGAAATTATGGTTTTATTTTGGTGAAAGAAACAAGTAGTGTAAAGCATGACATTCAGATACAGTGATAGTGTAATATAACTAATTATTCTCACATGACTAGAACTTGTAATCTAGAATGAATATATATATGTATTAAATCTGGAAGGAACCAGAACAAATCTACACACATCATCACAAAGACACTTAGTTTCTCTGTTTTTAAAGATTTTTTTGGGCATTTTCAGCCTTTATTGTTGGCAGGACAGATAAAGATATGAAGGGGGGGGGATCATGAAAGTGACTTTCTCTGCAGAAAAGCGTGTGAGTGCTAAGTGGTCTCTAACAGTATAAAAGATGTTAATATTTTAGGGACTGTTTACACCGGCATGGTAAGAAGGAAGTAAAGCATTGAAAGAGGTAAGAGACGGAAAATATCAATATCAATATCAAAACTACTGAAAGACCTCCGTCAGACCTCATGGTTGTAGTTCTGTCCCCAGTGGACTTCTTCAGCTTTAAGCTTTTATTTTTATTTATTATCCTCTCTAGCTTTTCCATAGTTTCATATGGAGATAATAACGCTACAAAATTGCACAAACTGCATTTTCTTTTATTGAAAGACATAACATTGTCTTGAGGGACAATCCCTGAACACCAGCTTATTCTTCCTTATACATTAACAAAGTAAAACTTTGAGGATTGATATGTGATAAACGGGATCAGTTGATCATTTTTGACCCAAATTTCAAGTTTTATATCAGAAACTGCAGATTTAGTGGGAATTGATATAACACAATAATGACTGAGGCCTTTTACTTTAAACTGCAGCTAGTCTCTTTACTTCTCTGTGACGTCTCTGAGTTTTTCCTTCATCATCTTACAGTCCCCAACCACCGTGCTGCACAGACCAGACAACATGATGATCTCTCTTCTCTCTGCAGGAACTCGTCCCAGAGTCCTCTGAAGGTCCTCAATGTCTCTCAGAGTCTGTCCAGCCTGAAAATCAGCTGATCTTTGCTCCAACGTCTCACACATCCTCTTGATTTCTTCCAGGTCCTTCTTCAGTGCTTCAACCATCTCCAGGAACTCTGTCCCCAGCGCTTCTACTTTCTCTATACTTATGTTCTCAGTTAGTGTAGCAGCTACTAATGCTAATGCTAATGCTACTGCTAAGGCTGCTACTACAAGGATCGTTGGTACTATTCCTAGTGATCCTACTCCTGCTACACCTGCTTGTCTCCCTACTCTTGCCAGAATCATGGGTGCTTCTGTTAATTTGTTTGTTGATGTTGCTGTAAGAGACCTGGTTGCTATCCTTGCTTCTCCATCTGCTGTTTTTACTGCTAGTGCTACTGCTACTGCTGTTGCTACCACTAACCCTGCCAGAATTACGGCTCCTATGCCTGCTGCTAATCTTTTCTTCTTCTGCATCTTTCTGACTTCAGCAGTGATCTCTTCAAACTCTCCTGCAATCTGTCTCATCATGTGTTCTCTAGTGTCAAACTCTCTGATGAAGGAAGCTGAATGATTTTTAAGTTTGTCCGTTAAATCAGACAGATGTGGAGGGAGGTCTTTACTCTTTCTTCTTGGTGGTCTTTGATCCATCTTCAGTTCTCCTGGTCCTCCTGACGTGTTGAGATCTCCTCTTCAGAGAGATGAAGAAGATGATTTTTTGTCAGATTTTGGAGACAGGAAGAGACACACACCATCAGAATATATACACACAAACACACACATACACACAAATCAGAATACACACACACAACACAAACACAAACAGATACAGTTTGAAAACACCTTCTCATTCAATTCAATTTCCTGAGCAGCCAGACCCGTGTGACGCTTTCGTCCAATCAGCTGCTGGTTTTAATATTTTAGGTGACAATACAGATTAGCGCCGCCAGCTGTTATGGAGATGTATTACGTCTCGCACACATGCAGAACGTACACAAAAGTAGCCGAAGCAACAATGTTCTGCGTGTTTGGTATTGCCGATTAAGCAGTTCTAATCTGCAATGTAAAAAAGGAGGACGGGGCACCACGGCCGAGCCGAGCAGGGTCCACTTAATGGAAAAAGGCCATTTGACAAGCTTATATTTAGGGAGTGAGGAGTCGCAGCGTTCAGCCAGACCTGCGGGGGAGGATGTATAGCTGCAGACACGGCACCCTTTCTCTTCTCTGCTTCTCTGCAGCTCTTAGCTGTGCTGTTATAGTTTTAGACTGCTGGATTTCCTTTGACACACTGAGCTCCTCTCTCCTGTTATCTGTAGGCAAATGTTCATCATAGCCTAGCTCTGCGGAGCGCGTTCCCTGGAGTCCTTATGTTTTCTCGCCCCGCAGTTTTCCCTGGATTGGCAAGAACAGTTCTCGCCGTGGCCCTTTTAGATGCCTTGATATGCCCTGCTACACCCTGCAGTGCCCTGCTACACCCCGCTATGCCCTGCAGTGCCCTGCTACGCCCTGCAGTACCCTGCTACGCCCTGCAGTACCCTCTACACCCTGCAGTGCCCTCTATGCCTTACAGTCCCCTGCCTCGCCCTGCAGTACCCTGCTACACCCTGCAGTGCCCTTTGTGCCCTTTATACCCTGCTACGCCCTTTATACCCTGCTACGCCCTGCAGTATCCTCTATGTCCTACAGTCGCCTGCTACACCCTGCAGTGCCCTCTATGCCCTGCAGTGCCCGGCTACGCCCTGCAGTACTCTCTTCACCCTGCAGTACCCTCTATGCCCTGCAGTACCTTGCTACGCCCTTCAGTACCCTGCTACACCTTGCAGTGCCCTTTATGCCCTGCAGTACCCTGCTACGCCCTGTAGTGCCCTTTATGCCCTGCAGTACCCTGCTTACCCTGCAGTACCCTCTGTGCCCTGCTATGCCCTACTTTTTATATAGCTTTGTAAATTATAGAGAGGTCCAGACCTACTCTATCTGTAAGTGTCCTGAGATAACTTGTTTTATGATTTGATAGCATGATTTAAACTGAACTTAACACCTGCTTGACAATCAATCCTTTTCTGATACGGATTCTGGAGCCCAGCAGGCGGCCTCTGTGCAAAACCAGCAAGAACACGTTGGCTCAACATGGCAACTACAAACTGTTCTGTGTGCTCATGAAATTCAGATGTTAGGAACACCAGGGTCACCAGGAACACCAGCAACACCAGCAACACCAGGAACACCAGGAACAACGTTCTAACAAGAACACAAGTCTGGGCTTGTCATTATTGGGAAATGCCCAAAAAGAAAAGTGTATGAAAATAGAGACAGCAGCTTATTCATACTTCCTATTAACTAGCGGTGATTTTTACGCTGCAGAGCTGCACATAAATCATAATGTGACAAACAGTTGCTTCCCTCTGGTTCCCGCTTTAGTCAGCCACCATAGACATAGGCTATCTCTCTGATTAACTCTGTAAAGAACAGGTAACGTATGCACATTAGGCCCACCTGGACGTAAACGTTTAATGCGGTATTTTTTTACCTGTTTGGTCTGATCCTGTATTTTTAATCAATGTTGTCATGTCCTGTGTGTCAACTTCTTTGCTACTGTGCAACATTAATCGCCCCTCGGGGACAAATAAAGGTCTTGAACTTGAACATAAAGTACTGAGTCTAAGTGTCAGCTGATGAACAGACAGAAAACACAAAAGGAAAAAACGCCCGGGAAATGCACCTGAATGAGGAATGAGCGGCTGCCAGCAGGCCTCTCTGGGTCTCAGTCTCTGTCTCAGCTGCAGTCCAAAATTTAACTCTGTCTCCTCTCTGTGTAGAATCAGCTCTCTCTTAACTTTCTGTCTGCAGGCAGGACGCTCAGTCTGTCTCTCAGCTTCCTGTTTCTTAGTTATCACATGATCAGAGGAGCCAATCAAAGCAGAGCTGTTTGTAACTCAACTAGAGTGTAAGAGCTCAATGTCTCCAGATGTGAGGGTAATAAGGTGAATGTCTCCAGATGTGAGGGTAATAAGGTGAATGTCTCCAGATGTGAGGGTAATAAGGTGAATGTCTCCAGATGTGAGGGTAATAAGGCGAATGTCTCCAGGTGTGAGGGTTGTAAGGCAAATGTCTCCAGATGTGAGAGTAATAAGGCGAATGTCTCCAGATGTGAGAGTAATAAGGCAAAAGTCTCCAGATGTGAGGGTAATACGGTAAATATCCCCAGGTCTGAGGGTAATAAGGTAAATGTCTCCAGATGTGAGGGTAATAAGGCAAATGTCTCCAGATGTGAGGGTTGTAAGGCGAATGTCTCCAGGTGTGAGGGTTATAAGGCAAATGTCTCCAGATGTGAGGGTAATAAGGTGAATGTCTCCAGATGTGAGGGTAATAAGGCAAATGTCTCCAGATGTGAGGGTTGTAAGGTGCATGTCTCCAGATGTGAGGGTAATAAGGCAAATGTCTCCAGATGTGAGGGTTGTAAGGTGAATGTCTCCAGATGTGAGGGTAATAAGGCGAATGTCTCCAGATGTGAGGGTTGTAAGGTGAATGTCTCCAGATGTGAGGGTAGTAAGGCAAAGGTTTCCAGATGTGAGGGTAATAGGGTGAATGTCTCCAGGTGTGAGGGTAATAAGGCGAATGTCTCCAGATGTGAGGGTAATAAGGTGAATTTCTCCAGATGTGAGGGTAATAAGGCAAACGTCTCCAGATGTGAGGGTTGTAAGGTGAATGTCCCCAGATGTGAGGGTAGTAAGGCAAATGTCTCCAGATGTGAGGGTAATAGGGTGAATGTCTCCAGATGTGAGGGTAATAAGGTGAATGTCTCCAGATGTGAGGGTAATAAGGCAAACGTCTCCAGATGTGAGGGTTGTAAGGTGAATGTCTCCAGATTTGAGAGTAATAAGGCGAATGCCTCCAGATGTGAGGGTAATAAGGTAAATGTCCCCAGGTGTGAGGGTAATAAGGTAAATGTCTCCAGATGTGAGGGTAATAAGGCAAATGTCTCCAGATGTGAGGGTAGTAAGGCAAATGTCTCCAGATGTGAGGGTAATAGGTTGAATGTCTCCAGGTTTGAGGGTAATAAGGTGAATGTCTCCAGATGTGAGGGTAATAAGGCAAATGTCTCCAGATGTGAGGGTTGTAAGGCAAATGTCTCCAGATATGAGAGTAATAAGGCGAATGTCTCCAGATGTGAGAGTAATAAGGGCGAATGTCTCCAGATGTGAGGGTAATAAGGTGAATGTCTCCAGATGTGAGGGTAATAAGGTAAATGTCTCCAGATGTGAGGGTAATAAGGAGAATGTCTCCAGATGTGAGGGTAATAAGGTAAATGTCTCCAGATGTGAGGGTAATAAGGTAAATGTCTCTAGATGTGAGGGTAATAAGGAGAATGTCTCCAGATGTGAGGGTAATAAGGTAAATGTCTCCAGATGTGAGGGTAATAAGGAGAATGTCTCCAGATGTGAGGGTAATAAGGTGAATGTCTCCAGTAACAGTGGGATAAAAAAGCGGTAATATATAGGTAATAACTTGTAATAACCAAAGTAATAACTGGGTAATACACAGTAAGATGATGTAATACTGGGGTAATAAGGTGATACAAAGGTGACAGATGTCAGCTTCTTATCACCTTATTACCCCAGTAATGTTATTACAATATTAATGTAACTATATTACAACTACCCAGATAAACAGCTCTTATCATTAAGCCCATTGCTTACCTTGGTATATATTACCTTTTCATTATCCCACTGTTACCCCACTATTACATCTCATAACTGTGATGTATTACCCAGTTATTACTTTAGTAATTACACGTTATTACCTATGTATTACCTCTTCATTATCCCACTGTTACCCCACTATTACATCTTATAACTGTGGTGGAATGTAAAGAGCTACCCTATTATCCTTCATTGTTTTTATTTACAACCACAGCTCATCTTCCTCCGGCTAATGCTGTTAATGCTAACATTCCTGCTATAGCTCCTGCTGCTACTACTGATGCTCCTACTGCTGTTAAATCACCCCCCC
>NW_023266071.1:0-4278 GCF_013103735.1 Etheostoma cragini
TTCTCTGGTGGTGTAACCCAGAACCTCTCTTCTTCTCTGGTGGTGTAACCCAGAACCTCTCTTCTTCTCTGGTGGTGTGGTGGGGGGGGTGGCAGTAGCTCAGTCCATAGGGAGTTGGGTTGGGAACCGGAGGGTCACTGGTTCAAATCCCCGTATGGACCCAAAAAGTTGGGAGCGTGGATTGGTGGCTGGAGAGATGCCAGTTCACCTCCTGGGCACTGCCAGGTGCCCTTGAGCAAGGCACCGTACCCCCCCGACCGCTCAGGGCGCTGGTTCAGCTGGCAGCCCACTCACTCTGACATCTCTCCAGGTATAGTGCATGTATAGGTCCTGAGCATGTGTGTGTATTTCAGGCCTGTGTGAGTACTAACAAAAAGTGTGTACACAGAGTGTAGTGCAGTAATTTCCCCATTGGGGACTAATAAACAAATTATCTTTATCTTTATCTTATCTTTAACCCAGAACCTCTCTTCTTCTCTGGTGGTGTAACCCAGAACCTCTCTTCTTCTCTGGTGGTGTAACCCAGAACATCTCTTCTTCTCTGGTGGTGTAACCCAGAACATCTCTTCTTCTCTGGTGGTGTAACCCAGAACCTCTCTTCTTCTCTGGTGGTGTAACCCAGAACCTCTCTTCTTCTCTGGTGGTGTAACCCAGAACCTCTCTTCTTCTCTGGTGGTGTAACCCAGAACCTCTCTTCTTCTCTGGTGGTGTAACCCAGAACCTCTCTTCTTCTCTGGTGGTGTAACCCAGAACCTCTCTTCTTCTCTGGTGGTGTAACCCAGAACCTCTCTTCTTCTCTGGTGGTGTAACCCAAACCTTCTGGGATGTTTCCAGTTCTGAATCATGTCCCATACACAAAACATCCCAATTTGAACATATGATCGTTATATTCGGACTTCAAATGGAGAACAACTTAGTTTGGAGAGAATAATCTGATTTTAATGCAAAATATTACAAACACAAATGTTGATTTCTCTAAACATCTCCTGTCTTTAATGCCTTTCTAAATGATATAATAATGTATAAAGTATTTTATCATGAATTACATTCCTTGGTGTCTACTGCTGAGTCCCTTGGTCGCTCTTTCCTTTATATATGTATTTTATTATTTATTTTTTTGGAAAATGCATCAATATTCTACTCCATGTTCAGTTCCTGTTGTAGAATTGATTGAATTTGTTTGCAATGTGTCTTGTTGTGTGTTTGATATGAATATTTAATATAAAAAAAAAACTTCTCCTAATTTTGGAGACATGATGATGATGTCACTCTCACATCTTCTTCTCATTGGCTGTTTCCTTGCTCCCCCATTGCCATCTTCTCCGCCTTCTTCATGGCACGCTTCTTCGACTGCCTCATCAGGCAGCACTTCACCGTCACCAGGACAACCACCACCAGCAGCACAAGCGCCGCCACGGCAACCAGCGCCACCACGAGCACGCCGCCCGTGGCCGCTTCGGCGCACTCTGGCGAGTCCTCGTGGTGCTGGTTCCCGCTCTGGTCGGAGCAGAAGCAGCTGTAGGAGCCGGCCGTGTTCAGGCAGCCGCGTCGGCATGGACCACTGCTGCACTCGTCCACGTCCACGCAGGTCCCCGAGGCGTCCTTCTGGAAGCCGGCGTCGCACGATGCGCAGATGTCGCTGAAGTCGGCCGGCGAGCCGTCCGGCAACCGCCAGGCCACCGGACGGCCCCAGCAACGCAGCTCCAGAGGGGCAAGCGAGGACCAGCACTCCACCAGGATCCGGCTGCTGTTCACCTGGCCCAGGCTGATGGAGCGGGCGCTGGGGATGTGGGGGGGCTGACAGGAGCCTGACCCCACCGACGGATCAGGACCAGGGGTAGGCGTAGTTCTGGGCTTTATGTCAGATTGGTGTGTTGCGCCAGTTTTAGATTTTTCTGTTGTAGCCGGTTGTAGCTGAGAACCAGGATCAGGTCCAGGGTAAAGTCCAGGACTAGGTCCATTATCAGGTGCAGCATCAGGTCCAGGGTCAGGTCCAGGATTAGGTCCAGGGTCAGGTCCAAGCTCAGGTCCAGCGTCTGCTTTAGTAGATGGTGTATCAGGCTCATGGGCTCCATGTCCTGGTTCAGGATCAGCTTTCGGTCCAGTGGCCTTGTGTGCATCATGTGTGAGTTGACAGATGAAGTGGTTCTCGGTCCTGCAGGAGACGGGGATCAGACCCCAGGGCGTCGCCCTGGACCCGTCCAGCTGGACCTTCAGCGCCGCGCACCGAGATGACGTACAGGTTTCCTTGGGTTCCTGGAACCAGCGGCTCACCTGCAATGGTGGAAGAAGTATTCAGAAGTATTCAACAGTAGAGAGTAGTAAGTAGAGATGGGAAGTAACGAAGTACAAATACTTCGTTACTGTAATTAAGTCGATTTTTTTCGGATATTTATACTTTACTATTTAATTTTGCGGCGACTTTTTACTTCTACTTCTTACATTTTAACACAAATATCCCTACTTTCTACTCCTTACATTTTACAAAATTGGCTCGCTACTTTAGTTTTGTACAAGACTAATTCTCGTGAGTTTTTTGTTTATTTTTACCGAACGTTAGATATTGTAATTCAATTGACAAGTGGATGGAAACTTAGCTAAAGAGAAGTTGTCTCCATTTGTGTTTTAACAGACACACAAACCGGGGGTGAAGTTAGAAACCAGAATCAGATTTAATCCAGTCCTAATCTAGTCCTCAACTTTCACATCAATTCACTAGAGATATCGCTATTATTGTTTACGTCATCAATACCATTTTCAATCTAAATGGATGGGAATATATCTACTGTACGTTTCATTTGACGCAATCCTAAAACAACTCAACAGATTCAGCATTCAGCATTAATTCACAGCAAATCATTGCAGTTTCTGTCATAAAAATCATATATTTGATGTTTTAGGCCTGTTGGCAGACATCCATTTAAATTGTAGCCATTGCCATATAAAGACGTGTTCTCCATGTCCACTGAAATTCCTCAGCGTGCTCTCTAGGAACATCTGTGTAATCCAGGTAGCTTTGCTTAAAAAATGGTTGTCATTAGCAAGATTACTTTAACTTTAATACTTTAAGTAAATTTCCAAGCTTGTACTTTGTTACTTTTACCTGAGTAAAGAAGTTTAATCAGTACTTCCACTTTTACCAGAGTATTTTTAACACAAGTATCTGTACTTCTACTTAAGTACGGAATGTGAGTACTTTTGCCATCTCTGGTACTATGTAGAGAGACAACAGTAGAGAGACAACAGTAGAGAGTATTATGTAGAGACAACAGTAGAGAGTATTATGTGGAGACAGCAGTATGATATGAGTATGAGAAATAATAAAAGTGTCTCTACATTAATGTTTAAAGCTTTTTAGTAGAAGTAGAAAGTAAATGAAAAGAAAAGACTCGAGTAAAGTACAAGTACCTCACCATGTGGACTGAAGTGCAGTACTGCAGTACATGTACTAGGTAAGTCCTGCTCACCTGTGAGTCCTCGCTGCCGTCCTTTGTCCACTTGAATCCTCTGAGCGGCAGCGTGGGAATCACACACTCGTCCTTCAGCTTCCTCAGCCCGACCCAGAAGGTGAACTCCCCGCGAGGTGGACCGGCATCCCCCTTGTCCCCCTTGTCCCCCTTGTCCCCCGCCGCCGCCTCCAGGACGGCGGTGACTTCCTGCTCGGTGGCGAGTGTGGTGAGGAGTCCGGTGGGGGAGCAGAGCTCTGCGGCCCGATCAAAGCTGACCGGCGTGCGGTGGACGACGTAGCGTGGACCCGGGTCCGCCAGCACATCTCTGAACAGGATCAGGATCCAGCAGAACCAGGACTTCATATTCAGTCTTTGGAAACACAGACTTCAGTCAGCGTCCACACAAAGTTGTGTTGTGGCTGCTGACAGACTCAGGTTATTATTCTAAGTGTGTGAAGACATTATGGGATGGATCCCTACAGAGATAGACCCTTTAGTTAAAGAGGAAGATCCTTTTAGTTTAACATGAAACAGAAATCACCATCACCAAACCCACCAGACTCCATGTAAATAATCACTACTTTTAGCGCGTATAGGGCAGCATATCTCCACCAGACTCCATGTAAATAATCACTACTTTTAGCATGTATAGAGCAGCATATCTCCACCAGACTCCATGTAAATAATCACTACTTTTAGCGTGTATAGAGCAGCATATCTCCACCAGACCCCATATAAATAATAACTACTCTTAGCGTGTATAGGGCAGCATATCTCCACCAGACTCCATGTAAATAATCACTACTTTTAGCATGTATAGAGCAGCATA
>NW_023266072.1:0-1675 GCF_013103735.1 Etheostoma cragini
AGTCATAGTATAGTATGTCGAAAAAAGTCATAGTATAATATGTCGAAAAAAGTCATAGTATAGTATGTCGAAAAAAGTTATAGTATAGCATGTCGAAAAAAGTCATAATATAGTATTTTGAAAAAAGTCATAGTATATTATGTTGAAAAAAGTAATGAAAATGTCATAGTATAGCATTTCAAAAAAGGTCATAGTATAGCTTCTTGAAAAAGTCATAGTATATTATGTCAAAAAAAAGTCATAAAAAGACACAGTATAGCATGTCGAAAAAGTATTAAAAAGTCGTAGAATAGTATGTCGAAAAAGTTGAAAAAACGTCATAAAAACATCATAGTATATTGCGTCATAAAAAAGTCAAAGAGTCACCATATAGTATGTCTAAAATTTTAAAACAGTCCCATTATAACATGTTAACAAAAGTTACAGTATAGTATGTAAACACTAGTGAACAAATGTAGTATTGTTGTAAAAATACTTAAAAACTAAATATATAATAAGTTTAAAAAAAAATCATAGTACAGTATGTAAAAACAATCATAAAAACTCATCAGTATATCGATAAATGTCATAAAAGTTATAGTACAGTATGTCACAAAAGTAAAAAGTCATAGTATTACATATTTATTGAACACATCAAAAAGTTTTAGTATAAAACAGTTGTAGTGTTGTTGTTGCAAAAAGTCATAAAAAAGTCACAGTATAGTATCTACGTCTAAAAGAGGTCAACTTCCCGCAGAGCTGAATATATAATAATAATTATTAATACTACTACTACTACTACTACTAATAATAACAATATGTTAAAGAGCCGGCCGGTGGTCCTACCTCTGCTTGGGTGTCCCCTGTTTGGTCTCCATGGAGCTGACCGACAGGCGGTCCAGCGGGGCGCTGTTGCCGGGGAAACTCCTCTTCCTCTTGGGCTCCATGACATCATTCTCCGTCCTCACCAGGTCGTCCAATCGGAGCAGCTTCGCCGTCAGCTCCTCCCCCGACTTCACCGCTCCGGGGCAAGGTCGCGGAGGTCGAAGAGGTCGGTCTAATCGCTGGGACACAAGCAGGACATGGGATGAGGAACTAAAACGTCCCGTGTCCATCTCAACTGTTAAACTAACATGAATATGCAGTAACGCTTGAATACACAGAGTACAGTAAAGGTACTATATTCCCCCGTGAGGTGTAATGAAGTACAAGTACATAGTAAAATAACATGGACTTGGATTAACGTAATGTTAACTAAACATACTAAAACTTCCTTCAGGATGAATAAAGTATCTCTATCTACCTATCTCTCTCTCTCTCTCTATCAATCTATCTCTCTATCTATCAATCTATCTACCTATCTATCTATCTCTCTCTATCTACCTATCTATCTATCTCTCTCTATCTACCTATCTATCTCTCTCTCTATCAATCTATCTACCTATCTATCTATCTCTCTCTATCTACCTATCTATCTCTCTCTCTATCAATCTATCTCTCTATCCATCTATCTCTATCTATCAATCTATCTCTCTCTCTCTATATCAATCTATCTCTCTCTCTATCTATCTCTCTCTATCTATCAATCTATCTCTCTCTCTCTATATCAATCTATCTCTCTATCTATCTCTCTCTATCTACCTATCTATCTCTCTCTCTATCAATCTATCTCTCTATCCATCTATCTCTATCTATC
>NW_023266073.1:0-2565 GCF_013103735.1 Etheostoma cragini
TCTCTCTAGTTTTATCTCCAGAGTGAGACATCTCTCTAGTTTTATCTCCAGAGTGAGACATCTCACTAGTTTTATCTCAAGAAACAACATGGATGTTTATTGTTTTTTGTTTGTAAACATGAGGAAGCACCAGAGACACAAAATAATAATTAATAAAAAAAACTTTTTTCCTTATTTGGGAACTTTACGTCTCAGAGAACGAGTTCATGGGCCGAGAGTGGAAGTAGAGAAGCGTAAATAGAGATTAATTACTATAATTAATAATTGCTGTAATTAGAGATGAAATCAGAGAGAAATTTGGGTTCTGAGTCATACTACACACGCCTGAACGTTCCTTTATATGCAACATTACCCAAATAAAATGGTCTTAAATCAATCATTTGCACATAAAAAAATCTGAGTGTATGTGTGTGTATGTAAGTGTGTGTGTGTGCGTGTGTATGTAAGTGTGTGAAAGTGTATGTGTGTGTGTGTGTGTGCGTGTGTATGTAAGTGTGAGTGTATGTGTGTGTGTGTGAAAGTGTATGTGTGTGTGTGCGTGTGTATGTATGTGTGTGTGTATGTGTGTGTGTATGTGTGTATGTGTGTGTGTATGTGTGTGTGTGTGAAAATGTGAGTGTATGTGTGTGTGATATGTTCACATCATCCTCTTATGTAGGCCAGTACACTGTGTGTGGTCTCACTATGGGTGTGTGTCTTTGTATACACACAAAAACATTGTACTTGTCTTCCACTCTCTTTCACACACACACACATACACACACACACACACACACACTCACACCCACACACACATACGGACACGCACACACACACACAAACACACACACACATACATATACACACACACACAATGGCTCTTTGTCCTGCTGTTTCCATCGTGCTCGGCCAGCTCCACACACAAACACACACACACACACACAAACACACACACACACAGACCCACACACACACACACACACACACGCACACACAGACCCACACACTGAACCGACATTTGACAATTTGACAGTTGACAGTAAACAGCCGTTAAAAACACACAAATCTCATCGACTACACAACAGATCAACACTTATTACGTTAGCTATCAACAACTACATTTCCCATGAGACTTTGTAACTGATACAAATGTTAACGTAGCCTCCCTAAGGGCACTCTCGTGCTTAAAAACAACTCGCCACCTCTGCGTATTCAAACATTCACGGGTCTGAATGTATGATATACTACAAAAATGGATGATATCCTGCGTAACTAGGCAACCGCCGGCTGGTCACGTGATAGCAGAGCCAGGACGTCACCAAATGGGCCTCATTCATTATTCATTGACCTTTTAGCTTTAATGTGATTGGTTCACGCAGCTCGTCATCATCAGGCTCCAGGCAGGGTCACTCACATGGAGCATGCGTGCTGAGATCTGGAGAAGTAATTCCAAGGTTGAGGGTTCGAGTCCCACCAGAGGTCGGGAGGTTCGACTCCCACGAGGGTCGAGGGTTTGAGTCCCACCTGAGGTCGGGAGGTTCGACTCCCACGAGGGTCGAGGGTTCAAGTCCCACTAGAGGTCGGCGGGTTCGAGTCCCACCATAGGTTGGCGGGTTCGAGTCCCACCAGAGGTCGGCGGGTTCGAGTCCCACCAGAGGTCGGGGGGTTCGACTCCCACAAGGGTCGAGGGTTCGAGTCCCACCAGAGGTCGGGGGGTTCAAGTCCCTCGAGTCCCACCAGAGGTCGGGGGGTTCGAGTCCCACCAGAGGTCGGGGGGTTCGACTCCCACAAGGGTCGAGGGTTCGATTCCCACCAGAGGTCGGGGGGTTCAAGTCCCTCGAGTCCCACCAGAGGTCGGGGGGTTCGAGCCCCACCAGAGTCGACTTCATAGTCTGGATGGAAGCTGCACCAACACAACCCTGAGCCCTGGTGTCTCCGGGTTTGGATGAGTGGAACTAGAAGACTCCTCAGATCCAATGAGATGACTGGAGGTGGGTTCTTTAGGCTCTCTGACTGGAGTTTATCCATGAGACCCAGATAATGTGATCATAACCCCAAATCACATGAAAAAGACACGCAAACCTACTGCAAAGAGACGCAAAACCACCAAAAAAGAGACAAAAAACTACCATTAAGAGGCACAAAACGACTGCAAAGAGACACAAAACTACTACAAATAGACACAAAACTACTACAAAGAGACACAAAACTACCACAAAGAGACACAAAACTACCACAAACAGACACAAAACTACCACAAACAGACACAAAACTACCACAAAGAGACGCAAAACCACCAAAAAAGAGACAAAAAACTACCATTAAGAGGCACAAAACGACTGCAAAGAGACACAAAACTACCACAAAGAGACACAAAACTACCACTATTGATGGTTGACATAGTCTGTCCACCAGAGGACACCCTACAACGTCCCTGTTAGTGATGGTGTTACATAGTCTGTCCCACCAGAGGACGCTCTACAACGTCCCTGTTAGTGATGGCGTTGTACAGTCTGTCCACCAGAGGACGCTCTACAACGTCCCTGTTAGTGATGGCGTTGCATAGTCTGTCCACCAGAGGACGCT
>NW_023266074.1:0-296 GCF_013103735.1 Etheostoma cragini
GGGAAGTGAGTTTTAAGAACCATGGGTTGAAGTTGAAGTTGGAGGTGTAGCGTTGCGTTCATAATTCACCTTTTCAGCGAAATCCTGCTTGGGGAGGCAGGCCGGGAGGATGTACCTGGAGAAGGTGATGGGGGTGGCCAGCTTCAGGAGGGCGATGTCGTTGTGGTACGTGTCCGGCCGGTACCCCCTGTGGGTGATGATGGTCTGGACCTGGTGCGTGGCCTCGTTACCGTGGTCCACCAACGTGTCAAACTCACCTGGAGCCACAAGAACTGGGTTAAAGGAGCACTCCCCCC
>NW_023266074.1:581-1655 GCF_013103735.1 Etheostoma cragini
GGTAACCCACTCCATCTAGCCTAGCTTAGCACAGATCCTGGAGGTAACCCACTCCATCTAGCCTAGCTTAGCACAGATGCTAGAGGTAACCAGCTGCATCTAGCCTACTGCTCCATGCTAGCCTAGCTTAGCACAGATGCTGGAGTTAACCCACTCCATCTAACCTAGCTTAGCACAGATGCTGTATAGTCACAGCGAATAGGAACATGTTGGCATTATTTTGTCACTTATTGGGAGCAGTAGGCAAGTTGGAGCCGCTTACCTCCAGGATCTGTGCTAAGCTAGGCTAGCAGGGACCAGTAGGCTAACTGCCTCCTGCTACCCTAGCTTAGCACAGATCGAGCCGGTTACCTCCAGGATCCGTGCTAAGCTAGGCTAGCAGTGGGTGCTTCAGACAGAGTTAGCCCATTAGCATGCGATCCATTGGGTGATTCGGCCGATGGGATTGGCTGTCGGACCTACCGAGCCTGACGGAGATGTAGCGTGATTCGTTCATGCAGTGGGCGGCGGTCAGGATGATGTAATGGTTGAGGATCGTTCCTCCGCAGAATCCTTTGTCGTCCTCGTTCAGAAGGAGAGCCTTCGGGGACGAGACGGGGGACAAAGGAAAGTCAACCAAACAGACAAGCTAGCTAGCATGTTAGCCTAGACCTTTATCCCCATGTTGTTGTTGTCTTTACCTTGGGACTAGAGTATTATAATGCTCTAGATGAAGGTCTATAGACAGGATGTTGTTGTCTCTACCTTGGGACTAGAGTATTATAATGCTCTAGATGAAGGTCTATAGACAGGATGTTGTTGTCTCTACCTTGGGACTAGAGTATTATAATGCTCTAGATGAAGGTCTATAGACATGATGTTGTTGTTGTATCTACCTTGGGACTAGAGTATTATAATGCTCTAGATGAAGGTCTATAGACAGGATGTTGTTGTTGTATCTACCTTGGGACTAGAGCATTGTAATGCTCTAGATGAAGGTCTATGGACAGGATGTTGGTTGTCTCTACCTTGGGACTAGAGTATTATAATGCTCTAGATGAAGGTCTATAGACAGGATGTTGTTGTCTCTACCTT
>NW_023266075.1:0-2770 GCF_013103735.1 Etheostoma cragini
GGGGGGGGGTGTCTGTCTCTCGGGAGGGGGAACTGTCTTTCTGCCTGTCTGTCTCTAACCTGTCTGTCTCTGACCTGTCTGTGTCTAACCTGTCTGTCTCTCAGAGGGTACGGCTCTAACATCCTGGATAACCTCCTGTCCCGGATGGAGCAGTACGCCAACAACCTGGAGGAGCTGGTGGAGGAGAGGACGGCGGCGTACCACGAGGAGAAACGCAAGGCGGAGACGCTGCTCTACCAGATACTACCTCAGTAATACTACTACACACACTACTACATATCACAGGAACCACAGGTATCACAGGAACCACAGGAACCACAGGTATCACAGGAACCACAGGTATTGCGGGAATCACAGGAACCAAGGGAATCACAGGTATTGCGGGAATCACAGGAACCACGGGGACCACGGGAATCACAGGAACCACGGGAATCACAGGTATTGCGGGAATCACAGGAACCACGGGAATCACAGGAACCACAGGAACCACAGGAATTGAGGGAATCACAGGAACCACGGGAATCACAGGAACCACGGGGACCACGGGAATCACAGGAACCACAGGAATTGAGGGAATCACAGGAACCACAGGAATCACAGGTATCACAGGAACCACAAGAATCACAGGAACTACAAGAATCACAGGAACCACAGGAATTGCCGGAATCACAGGAACCACGGGTATCACATGAATCGCGGGAACCACAGGAATCGCAGGAACTGCAAGAACCGCAGGAACCACAGGTATCACAGGAATCATAGGGACCGCAGGAATCACAGGTATCAAAGGAATCACGGGAACCACAGGAATCGCAGGAACCGCAAGAACCGCAGGTATCACAGGAACCGCAGGAACCACAGGTATCACAGGAATCATAGGGACCGCAGGAATCACAGGTATCAAAGGAATCACGGGAACCACAGGAATCGCAAGAACCGCAGGTATCACAGGAACCGCAGGAACCACAGGTATCACAGGAATCATAGGGACCGCAGGAATCCCAGGTATCAAAGGAATCACGGGAACCGCAGGAATCGCAGGAACCGCAGGAATCGCAGGAATCGCAGGAATTGCAGGGACACAAGGAACTGCAGGTATTGCGGGAATCGCAGTTATCGTTGGAGCCACGGTAACCGCAGGAACTGCAGGTATTGCGGGAACCACAATTTTCCCGAGAACCAAGGGAACTGCAGGTATCGCGGGAACCGCAGGTTGCGCAGGATTCATGTAGGCTAAACTCACAGATACACCAAACAGAAATAACGATCTGACACAGGGCAGGAAAGCACAAAGACTAAATCCAGAAGGTAACCAGGTGACAAGAGGACTGGGAAACTGGTGGAAGAGTTCAGGTCATCACGGGAGCAGGAAAACACAGGAAGTAGAACTAAATACCAGACGAGACAGAGACCGGACTTCAAAATAAAACAGGAAACAGAACATGAACAAGACCAAAAATGCCTTACAAAAAACACAAGACATGACAGAACCAGGCTAAGAATTAAACACAGGAAACAGACTGCCACAATAAAACACCAAGCCATACTACATAATACTGCTGAAATACCAGATACTACCTCAGTAAATATACTACATAATACTGCTGAAATACCAGATACTACCTTAGTAGATATACTACATGGTACTACCTGAGTAGTAATACTACATGGTACTGTGTTGCAGCTCAGTTGCCGAGCAACTGAAGCGTGGCGAGACGGTCCAGGCCGAAGCCTTCGACTCCGTCACCATTTACTTCAGTGACATCATCGGCTTCACCGCCCTATCAGCAGAGAGCACGCCGCTGGAGGTAGGAATACTACAAATATAATACAGTAATACCACACGACATCCCATACTACTAATAACATCCCATAATAATATCTGTGTTGCCATTGGGTACCGTCAGGTGGTGACGTTGTTGAACGATCTCTACACCTGCTTCGACGCCATCATCGACAACTTTGATGTGTACAAGGTAAAACATTCCTGGTGTATGCTAAGCTAAGCTAAGATAATCTATCACTGTCCCTGTGCATCCTTTCTGTGTGCTAAGCTAAGCTAAATTAATCGTATCTATCAAAGTCCCCGTGCGTCCCCTCTGTGTGCCAAGCTAAGTTAAGCTAAGCTATTAGTGTGTCTGTGCATCCTCTCTGTGTGCTAACCTAAGCTAAGCTAGCTGCGTGTCCTGCAGGTGCAGACCATTGGCGACGCCTACATGGTGGTGTCCTATGCTAAGCTAAGCTATACTATAACAAGAGTTATCTGGAGACCCTTGACAGATAGATCAGGTCTAGACCACCCCAGAATTTACAAGGACCCAACAGGTCAAGTAGTTTCCTCCAGAACAAGCAACAGGGCCACAGTGGTGGGGAAAAACTCCTTTTAGGCAGAAACCTCGGACAGACCCAGACCCAGACCCAGACCCAGGCCCAGACCCAGGCTCCTGGTAGGCGGCGTCTGACGGGCCGGTTGGGGTTAGAATTACACAAGGTGGTGTCCCTGTGCTAAGCTAAGCTAACGTGTCCTGCAGGTGGAGACCATCGGCGACGCCTACATGGTGGTGTCGGGGCTGCCGGTGCGGAACGGGAACCTCCACGCGGGCGAGGTGGCCCGGATGTCCCTCGCCCTGCTGGACGCCGTCAGGACCTTCAGGATCAGACACCGAGCCAATCAGCAGCTGCTGCTCCGCATCGGGATACACACCGGTACACACACGCACACGGACACACCACAGACACACAGAGACACACACACACACATATACACACA
>NW_023266076.1:0-1536 GCF_013103735.1 Etheostoma cragini
CCCCCCCCCCCCCCCTCGCGTAACAGATCCCCGAAGCCTCAAGCTTTTAAATAAAGTTTTCAACATAAAAAAAAAGTGTTTTTATTCTGAAGTATTAGTGAAAATGAAAAAGCGCTTTTATTTTTTAAGTTTTAGTCAAAATGAGTTGTGTTTTTGTTTATAGTTACAAATGTATTTTCTAGAGAATTAACTACTTCCTGTTTAATAAAAATAAAAGCACCAGAAGAAGTGAGCGTATGCTCTTCAAAATAAAACATAAATATAATATTTTAATTTGAAAAAGAAAATCCCCCAAAAATTGTGAATAATTTCTTGTACATTGGGGAAGTGAGACATGCCCTTCAAAATAAAAGTTTTTAGGTTTTAATTTGACATTTATTTTGAAATTTGGCCCCTACTTCCCCTGCATGTGAGTCTTTAAAAAGCAAAAGAGAGAGAGAGAGAGAGAGAGAGAGAGAGAGAGAGAGGGAGAGAGAGACATGCCCTTCAAAATAAAAGATGTTAGGTTTTACTTTGAAAAAATAAAAAATCCCACTAAAGTTATTTTTTGGCGCCTATAATCCCGCGTGTTAGTAAACGTCTTTCAGTTGCCCCGAGCAACCGCACGACGACAGCGTCTGAAAGACTTTTCGGTTGCCGTGGTTACTGGGCGGTGAAGTTGGCGGGGAAGATGCCGACGGTGCCGTCCTCCAGCCGCCCCTCCCACCAGTCGTACTCCGAGTCCGTCCGCGTGACCACGGCGATGCGGTCGCCGGGGACGAAGCTCAGGTCGCCGGGCTGCTCCCCCGAGAACGGGTGGATCGCCGTGACGACGAGCTCGTCGCTAGCCCCGCCCCCCGACGACGCTCCGCCTGCGGAACAAGACGGAAGGAAAAATATCAAAATAGAAAAAAAGAAAGCAGTAAAAAATAATAATAATAAAAATAATATTTTATATTTATAATAAAAAAGAAAGCAGTAAAAAATCATAATAAAAATAACAATATTTTATATTTATAATAAAAAAAGAAAGCAGTAAAAAATAATAATAATAAAAATAATATTTTATATTTATAATTAAAAAGAAAGCAGTAAAAAATAATAATAATAAAAATAATATTTTATATTTATAATAAAAAAAGAAAGCAGTAAAAAATAATAATAATAAAAATAACAATATTTTATATTTATAATAAAAAAGAAAGCAGTAAAACATAATAATAATAAAAATAATATTTTATATTTATAATAAAAAAGAAAGCAGTAAAAAATCATAATAAAAATAACAATATTTTATATTTATAATAAAAAAAGAAAGCAGTAAAAAATAATAATAATAAAAATAATATTTTATATTTATAATAAAAAAGAAAGCAGTAAAAAATAATAATAATGAAAATAACAATATTTTATATTTATAATAAAAAATGAAAGCAGTAAAAAATAATAATAATGAAAATAATATTTTATATTTATAATAAAAAAGAAAGCAGTAAAAAATAATAATAATAAAAATAATATTTTATATTTATAATAAAAAAGAAAGCAGTAAAAAAT
>NW_023266077.1:0-2016 GCF_013103735.1 Etheostoma cragini
TAAAAGCCTGAAACTAAAAACTAAAGATTTACTGAGCTGCGTGTGCCTCGGTATCTTATAAAACCATGCACAATGCTGTTTAGTTTATCAATGTATCTGAGACTTCCAAAACTGGTACAAAGCAACATGGCGGTAAGAAACGTATCTACGTGGAACCCCTCCTCAATACCAGACATTTAAAGCAGTTACATAGCAAAATGTTTAAAAAAGCTCTTAGATGTATGAGAAAGTAAAAATGTACACGTGTCACTGAGTGGCTTCAATAGTTGGACTCAGTCTGTGGTCATTTATGGGAGCTCTAATGTTAAAGCATATAGTTAAGAACACCATCAAAATCTCACACTAACTTCCCCTTTTCACCACCGTCTTCTCCACTGCCATAAAATTAAAGGTGTTAAGAATGATAAACCCTTTTTAGAAGAAAAGGGAAGCAAAAAGGGACACGTTACAAAAAAAAAGTCCAGAGAAGAAGAGGAAGAAATACAAGTGATTTTGGTCAGGATATGCTTCCGAGAAATGGCACAGAATGTCACAGAAACAAAGATTAAGTCACCAGTGAGCTTATGCCAATGCAGGGCTTCTTTTTTTTTTTATTTTTTTTTTTTCTCAACAGGAGCATTGTAGTCCCAAACTAAAACATTTTAAGGGGCACAGGCAGAAAATTTGCACAACTTAAATTGACTTCAATCGAACCTAGTCATTTTTCCATTTTCTCAATGGTAACTGCTTTGCTGATAAATGCTTTGGCAATAAATAAAGAAACTACATTGTGCCGTTTTATTTTACAGTAACATTTTAATTGAATGGTGCTTAACAAATGCGCATTCATAAATGTAAACAAAGTATTATTATTGTCAGTGTACTGTATTGTTGCCTCATACAGTCTCTCCCTCTCTCCTCTCTGTTTCTTTTTTTAATAAGCTGAAATAATCATATTGAAAGTGTTTAAGCGTGGCCCGGGTCGAATCCAGCCTGCGGCCCATTGCTGCATGTCAACCCCCCTTTTCTCTCTCTCTCTCCCCCTTTCACATGTCTATCCACTGTCTCTGTCTAATAAAGAAAGAAAAAAAGAAATTAATCTTAAAAAAAAAAAAAGTGTTTAAACTTCTATAGAATGGGTAGTATCTAGGCTAACTACGTATCTAACACCCAATGTGGGAAATATTGAGTAATGAGGGAGCCAGAGCAAGAGGACAAGCACTATCTGTTTTTACGAGATAAATAGTTATACATTTAGCATCCCAACATTTAGTATTTTCTTTCGTCATAGAAGCGGTCTCTGCTCTCTGCCTTCACATTTCTACCTCTCTCACCCAAGTGAGGGAGCAGTGCAGCAGCACGTGGCAAATATTGGCGCGAATTGCAAATAAATAAATATATCAGTGAAAACATTACAGCACCACCAAGGTCTATCAACACAGACTATTTATGGTGATTTATTTATTTATTTATTTATATTTATTTACATTTCTCACTGTTAATCACCGTCTCTATGTACATTAATGTTTGTGTGCGTGCGAGCACACTGGAAACACCTTTAAATGTCCGCATTGAACATTATTTCCACACAGTTTGGTCTGCAAAAAACAGGAGTGAAAACTTCCCCATGTACCCAAATTACAATAAAGAAATATAGAAAAACAAAGGCAATTAATTAATAATTAAGAGGGATTAAGGTACATTTGCAAGAGGATTCAGGAGTCAGCCACAGTCTTTGTTCTTTTACTGATTGTGAAGTAAAGTGAAGCAGTGTCACATAATTGTCACACCGTGGGCTCTATTTGCAAACTGACTAGTTTGAGATTATTAATGTCTTCATATTCATGTGCTTCTACAGTTTCAGATATTGTTCTCTAATATCGTTTCACTACCATCAAATGTAGTTTTTTTTTCTTTTCAAACAGCAACCAGTGGCAATCAATTTCCCGCTAGAGCTCGATGCGCGCGCGCGCGCGCACACACACACACACACACACACACACACACACACACACACACACACACACACACACACAC
>NW_023266078.1:0-1803 GCF_013103735.1 Etheostoma cragini
CACACAACAAGACAGTCACACAACAACACGACAACACACAGTCACACAACCACACAACCACACAACACAACCACACAAACACACAACAAGACAGTCACACAACCACACAACCACACCACAAGACAGTCACACAACCACACAACCACACAACCACACAACCACACAGTCACACAACCACACAACCACACAACCACACAGTCACACAACCACACAACAAGACAGTCACACAATCACACAACCACACAGTCACACAATCACATAACCATCCCAACGTCTCAACGTCTCAACGCTGTGACCCTACACAGTGAAGGTGATTGTGATCCCTTCATATCCGGTAACAGTTAATAACCAGTTCTTAACCGCAGCCGGTTAATATTAACCAGTCCCTCCGTGCGATCGCATTATTCAACGCATAACCAGCCATGGTGCGTTGTGGGTAATTTATTATTTAACCTTTATTTACCAGGAAGACCCTTGACATGGAAATCTCTTATCGGAGGGAGACCGGGCCGAGACAGCACGCCGGTTATAATTTAAACAGAAATACAGCATATAGATTAAATAGCATATAGAAATGCAGCATATAGATATACAGCATATAGATATATATAGCATATAGAAATGCAGCATATAGATATACAGCATAAAGATATACAGTATATAGAAATGCAGCATATAGATATTGAGCATATAGATATACAGCATATAGAAATACAGCATATAGAAATGCAGCATATAGATATAGAGCATATAGATATAGAGCATATAGATATAGAGCATATCGAAATTAGCATATAGAAAAATAGAAATATAGCATATAGAAATATAGAATATAGATATACAGCATTTAGAAATATAGCATATAGAAATACAGCATATAGAAATATAGCATATAGAAATATAGCATATAGAAATACAGCATATAGAAATACAGCATATAGAAATGCAGCATTTAGAAATACAGCATATAGAAATACTGCATATAGAAATATAGCATATAGAAATACAGCATATAGAAATATAGCATATAGAAATATAACATATAGGAATATAGCATATAGAAATATAGCATATAGATATACAGCATATAGAAATACTGCATATAGAAATATAGCATATAGAAATACAGCATATAGAAATATAGCATATAGAAATATAACATATAGGAATATAGCATATAGGAATATAGCATATAGATATACAGCATATAGAAATATAGCATATAGATATATAGCATATAGAAATATAGCACAGTCAAAACAACCAAGCATCCCACACAGAGGAGAGGATCAGGTCACATGGGCAGTTAGTTAGTTTTGAGGTAAATGTTAACATGGCCTTAAACTCATTTATTGGGACCAGATCCTCTAGATGGAGCAAGTTGTTCCAAGACCACGGAGCGAAGAGAAAGGAGGAGATTATAATTAGTTATTGGTGCATTAAAAGGCCTGAGTATTAAATACATAACCATTTAATCTCATTACAGTAAAACAAGATTAAATGGTTAAATATTAATAATAAATATTACCTAAAAAGTAAGAGACGTAAGAGAATTTAAACTACACCATTATCAGGTGGTGCAGGTGTTTAATGTGATTAATGTGTGTTGTCATTCATAAAACAGAGAAGAAGAAGAAGAAGAAGAAGAAGAAGAAGAAGAAGAAGAAGAAATATAAGTATAAATACCCTTGAGGCTGGTTGTCAGAATGGCTGCATCGGGGGCCGTTTGGTCCTCGGACTCAGAGTCAAAGATGGTAATCTGAGAGGGGGAGAGAGAGAGAGAGAGAGAGAGAGAGAGAGAGA
>NW_023266079.1:0-2023 GCF_013103735.1 Etheostoma cragini
GGGGGACGGGTTAGGGTCTGGGACCCCAGCCCCTAACCCGTCCCCCTTGTCCTCCTTTGGGGGAATCGAGGACTCGGATCTCGTGGGAACATCAGATTTGTTTTGTAAAAAAGTAAATGTTGTGTTTTATGTCTGATAATCCAGAGTGAACCACGTAAACACTTTAGTTTTTATATGCCCGTGTTTCCCGGACTATAAGTCGCTCTGGAGTATAAGTCGTATATATTTAGAAGGGCTGTGACGAGACGCTTACTCCACGAGACGAGACACATCGCGAGATTGGGTTCGAGATTTGGGAACGACACCAGACGAGATTTTAAAAAAACATTCAAAGAAATCCTCGATGAAATATATGAATGGAAAATAGTTTTTTTATTCAACTGAAAAATCACAAAATGCAAAACAATTTAGGTGCATTTTGAAATCAACTATTAATAATGAATGTTATTTAACTTTTTTTTTTTTTTTTTACTATTTCAATGAATTATATGCAGTAAACGACGTGCAAACACTGCTAAATGTTTTGTATAAACTCCACCACCAACCGGCTTCGGTCCCGTACAATCTCACACGAGAAATCTAACTCCTCTCCACAAACCGAACATAAAAAAATAAACGGGATAAATAAAATAAATGTGTAAATAACAGAAAAATAACACTTTAAATGCAAACAGCACGTGTATCGTGTGTACGTGTAAGTGCTGCTCTCTCAAAACTACAAGTGCAAACAGAAACAAGTTTTTTCTTCAAGCGTGAGAAAGAGAGAAAGTACACAGAACAGCCTAAGATATGGTCGTGTTCTTTTTCAACAATACAAGCATGTCGACTGCTTTGGGCAGCAGTCGAGACCTTTGGGCAGTAACTAATGTTTTCGTCGCGGGTGCAGTAGTTAGCTGCGGCGGTGCTGTAAGGGTTTTTTGCGTAGTGCTCGCGTTAGCCGCGGTATTCGGCATTTTCTTCTTACAATGTTTACACATTGTGTTTGTCTTGTCTGTCGCTCTTTCGCCGGTTATCATTTTCCGCGGGAAAACCAAAAATGTTGCCACGCCAATGATTTAAAAGTGGCGGCGGGGGACGCTCCATCACGCTGACATCACATCGCCTCGCGAGACAACTTTTCACCTCGACGAGAAATCTCGTCACGTTTCTGGTCCCGTGAAACGAGATCTCGTCACACCCTTAATATTTAGCGTTGGGTAGCTACTTTGAAAGTTACCCAGAGGTTCGCGACCAAGACTCTTTTCAGTAATCAACAGAAGACAGGAAACAAGGAGAGCTGCCGAGAGTCACCTCTGACAATCTCCAGACCAACTCCAACATTCTCCGTCAGCGCGGCCTTCTCATAGTACGAGGGAAGTATGTTTTACACGATGCATGACCTGTAACCGCTCACTACACTAGACAACAGGATGACATTTGAGTTCAAGAGGACACAATTAGGTCTGTAACGTAAAGCGGTATAAACACTTTGAGATTACACTTATAATAATAATGCTCAAACATTTAGAAATTTATTTCACAAAATCCCCGACCAAGAACAGCCATTTAATCTGGAAAGGAGAGTTGAATATGTGACCGGTATGTTAACAGAGGAGGAAGAGGAGAATAAGAGAGGAGGAACAGGAGGAAGAGGAGGATGAGGAGAAAGAGGAGGTTGAGGAGAGAAACAGAGGATGAGGAGGAACAGGATGAGGAGGAAGAGGGGAGAAACAGAGGATGAGGAGGAAGATGATGAGGAAGAGGATGAGGAGGAAGAGGGGAGAAACAGAGGATGAGGAGGAAGAGGAGGATGAGGAGGAAGATGGGAGAAACAGAGGATGAGGAGCAAGAGGATGAGGAAGAGGATGAGGAGGAAGAGGGGAGAAACAGAGGATGAGAAGGAAGAGGATGAGGAAGAGGATGAGGAGGAAGAGGGGAGAAGCAGAGGAAGAGGAGGAAGAGGAGTAGGAGGATGAGGAGGAAGAGGGGAGAAACAGAGGATGAGGAGCAAGAGGAGGATGAGGGGAGAAACAGAGGATGAGGA
>NW_023266080.1:0-3776 GCF_013103735.1 Etheostoma cragini
CACACACACACACACACACAGACACACACACACACACGCACACACACACACACACACAGAGAGACAGACCCCCCCTTGCCTGTTTGACCCGCTGCAGGTTGTCGATGTGCCCCCCCAGCTCCGCCATGCTGTCGGCGTGCTTCTTCCTCAGCGCCGCCGCCGTGGACTCGTGCTGCAGGGTTGATTCCTCCAGCTCTCGCCGCAGCTTCTGGAACTCAGCGTCTCGCTTCTTATTCAGCTCCACCTGGGTTGGGGGGGGGGACAAGAGAAGAAGAAGAAGAGGAGACAACAAGTCAAAGAAAGACAAAAAATGCAACAATCTCTCTAAACACAAACACACAAGCACACACTGTCACACACACACTCTGTCTCTCCATCCGGTGTCTCACCTGTGCCGACGTGGCCCCCCCGGCCTCCTCCAGCCTCTCGCTGATGTCCTCGAGTTCCCGGGACAGGTCGCAGCGCTGCTTCTCCACCTTGGCCCTGGCGGCCCGCTCAGCGTCCAGCTCCTCCTCCAGCTCCTCGATCCGGGCCTGGTTTTCCTTCAGCTTCTTCTGAAGCTGCACGCCGGCGACCTGCTCGTCCTCCAGCCTCGCACTCACGCTGGCGATCTCCAGGTCCTTCTTCTTCAGCCTCTCCTCCAGCTGCTGCTTGTCGTTCTCCAGGTCCATCAGGCTCTCCTGGGCCAGCTTGAGATCACCCTCAAACCTGCGCTTGGATCGCTCTAGATCCACGCGGGCCTTCTTCTCCTGGTCCAGGGAGCCCTCCAGGTCGTCCAGCTGCTGCTCCAGTTTCACTTTGGCCTTCGCGAGACTGTTGGCTTTGTCTTCCTCGCTCTGCAGGTCGTCCAGCGTCTGCTGGTGCGCCTCCTGCAGCGCCTTCTTCTCCCTCGTTAGCTTCGTGATGTTGTCATCCTGCGACGCCATTTCCTCCGTTAGATTTTTCACTTTATTCTCCGTCGCGTGCTTCTCTTTCTCCACTTTTGCCAGCGTTAGCTCCAGATCGTCGATGTCTTTCTTCAACTCCGAGCATTCGTCTTCGAGCTTCCGCTTCTTTGCGGTCAAATCGGCGTTCAGTTCCTCTTCGTCTTCCAATCTTTCCGACATCTCCTTCAGCTTCGACTCCATTTGGATCTTGCTCTTTATGAGTTGTTCGCACCGCTCCTCGGCGTCCGTTAGCGTGTCCTGCTCGGACTGAATCTGCAGCGCCAGATCGTTCTTCTCTTGCAGAAGCGTCACGATCTTCTCCTCCAGGTCCTTGCGTCTGGTTTCTGATTTCTCCAACGCTTCCTTCAGCTTGTTGAACTCATCCTTCATGTTCGCCATCTCCTTCTCCGACTCGGCGCTCTTGAGCAAGGGCTTGATTTTAAAGAACAGCTTCATCCATGGCCAGTTCTTCACGCCCAGAAAAGATCGCAGGTTCCACTGGATCACCATCAATGCGTCTCTGCGTTCGATGAGCTTCGCAAACTCCGCACGCATGAGGATGGCCCGGGCGTTAGCCTGGATCCGCGTAATGATTCGAGACAATTGCTCGTCCCGCATTTCCTCCAGAGTCCCCAACAGTCCGGCTTTGAAGAAGACCTTTGTGTGTCCGAACTTGTACTGAGTGTGGTCGATGTCCAAGGATCCCAAAAGCTTCTCCGCGCTCTTCTTGCAGTCGATGAACTGCCCTTCAGGAATGGCGGCGGCGTTCAGGATCCGATAGCGCTGCTTGAAGTCTCCGTAGAGCACCCGGTTCGGGAAACCCTTCCTGCAGATCCGGATGCCTTCCAGGACACCGTTGCAGCGAAGCTGGTGCATCACCAGGCAGTTATCCATGACGCCGGGAGTCTTCTTTTCATTGGGAATTAGACAGCGGACAAAATGGGGGTGCGTGGTCTTCAAGTTGGTCATCAGCTTGTTTAGGTTTTCCCTGTGAAGCGCGGACACCGTCTGGAACGAGGATCCTTTCTTCTTGGCTCCTTTCCCGCCGGCTTTCTCGCCGCCGTCGGTTGCCGAATAGCTTGAAAACAGCACGCTGAGAAGCTTAAGCGACGACTTTTGGTAAAGACCCACCACGGTTTCATTCAAGGGGTCTTTGTTCTTCACCAACCAGTTTCCGATGTTGTAGTCCACAGTTCCGGCGTAGTGAACCAGGGCGAAATGAGCCTCTGATTTCCCCTTCGCCGCTCTGGGCTTCTCGAACATCTTGTTCTTGCCCAGATGGTTGTCGTAGAGCTTGGACTTGAAGGTCTGGTCGCTGGCTTTGGGGAACATGCATTCCTCTTCGAGAATCGAAAGGATCCCCATCGGTTTCTCGATGAGATCAATGCACGCTTGCAAGTCCATCCCGAAGTCGATAAACTCCCAATCGATTCCTTCCTTCTTGTACTCCTCCTGCTCCAGAACAAACATGTGATGGTTGAAGAACTGCTGCAGCTTCTCGTTGGTGTAGTTGATGCACAGCTGCTCAAAGGTGTTGAAGTCGAAGATCTCGAATCCGGCGATGTCCAGTACGCCGATGAAGTACTGCCGCGGCTGCTTGGTGTCCAGGGATTGGTTGATCCTCACCACCATCCAGTTGAACATCTTTTCATACACAGATTTCGCGAGAGCACCAAGGGAGTAGTAGACTTGGTCCACGCTCTGTCCTTTGGTGACGTATTCGTTGCCGACTTTGACTCTCGGATGGCACAGGCCTTTGATCAGATCGGCAGAGTTCAGGCCCATCAGGTACGCCGACTTATCCGCCGCCTCCGTGCCGTCGGACTCCGCTTGTTCTTCGCGCTGCTTCTGCTTGAACTTCATGTTGCCGTAGTGCATGATGGCGCCGGTCAGTTTGTAGACGCCCATCTTTTCTTCGGGGGTGAACCCGAGGACGTCGAAGGCGCTATCGGTCGCCATGAGCTCCTCCGAGTCGTTGATGGACGCCACGGTCACTTCTCCTTGGGAGATGTAGGAGTAGTCGTACGGGTTGTTGGTGATCAGCAGCATGTCCAGCAGCTCTGGCTTCTGATTGGACAGGATCTGGTAGAAGATGTGGTAGTTCCTTTCGGCCTTCAGCTGAAAGGTGCACCGCGACTTCTCCAGCAGGTACGTCTCGATGTCGGCGGACGCCAGCTTCCCGCTTGTGCCGAAGTGGATCCGAATGAACTTCCCGAAGCGAGACGAGTTGTCGTTTCGTAAGGTTTTGGCGTTGCCGAAGGCCTCCAGCGCCGGGTTGGCCTGGATGATCTGGTCCTCCAGGGTCCCTTTGCTGGCGTCTCGCTTACCGACGGCAGCGATGCTCGCGAAGTACTGGATGACTCGCTTGGTGTTCACCTGTCATGGGAAGATTACACACCCCTTAATAACAATAACAACAACAACAACAATAATAAAAATACTATAATTAATAATAGTAATAATAACAATAATAATAATAAAATTAATAACAATAATAATATATTAATAAATAATAACAATAACAATAATAATATAATTAATAATAATATAATAATAATAGAATTAATAATAATAGAATTAATAATATTAATAATAATAGTAATAGTAATAATATATTAATAAATAATAATAATACTAATAATATATTAATAAATAATAATAATAACAATAATCAAATTATTATTAATAATAATATAATAATAATGATAATAATGTACAATTTATTAGTCCTGCAAGGGGAAATTACAATTTTGTATACACATGCTCAGGTTCTGTACTGTTTGTGTGACTGTGTGTATGTGTGTGTATACAAATATACACATATATATATATATATATATATATATATAT
>NW_023266081.1:0-151 GCF_013103735.1 Etheostoma cragini
TGTGTGTGTGTGTGTGTGTGTGTGCGCGTGTGTGTGTGTCAGCAACGTCTCTGATTGGTGGAGACTGTTTCCATGCAAATATCTAGCGAAGGGCAGACTAGAAGATGATCGTTTCTGTAATGTTACAAATTCATGTCCTTAACATTAACGT
>NW_023266081.1:161-1172 GCF_013103735.1 Etheostoma cragini
GTTTGAGTGGTTTCTTTTTTTGAAACGTTTTGTTTAGATAAAATCATTTTAATATAACAGATTATTTTTGGTAACCTTTTTAAAAAAAATGTAAGTATCTCACTAATTTAAAAATTTACAGCAAAAATATATCAAACTGCACTATATGTATAGACCCTTTGGAAGTGACGTCACACTCTAATCGCACAAATTATGGACGCCATGACGGGCTGCAGAAGAGCTATGCTGTATGCAGACGGCAAGCCAAATGCATGCATGTTGATTCATAAACTATCTGCAGAGCAAGCATGCGTTTATTTCTTCCAACACTAGTGTTGTGATGGTTAGAAAAGCGTTGAGAAAACCAAAAACGGCTTTTCTTAGTTTTTATTTGGTTTCTGTCCAGTTTGAATGAAGTGTGTAATACAATGCAAAAATTAGTGTTTATTTACATGGAGTCTGGTGGGTTTAGCGACGCGAGCCTGAGCAAAATTTATATAAATAAAACACCCCAGTTTAGCTAAAATTTTAAGTTTAGTTTTAATGTTGAAGTGTTACGTGTCTTATCGCTTCAGAGAAAGACCTTTTTACAACATATTTAAGACCTTTCTGTTTCTCAGAAACAGCTATGACGTACCTAGCACTAAACCAACCAGACTCCATTTGAAAAAACAGTACTTTTAGCGTGTATAAAGCCAACGTATGTTCACGTGGAAATCGGTAAAGCGTGTGTTGATTTCTACCAACACTAGAGTTGTGATGGTTGGAAAAGTGTGATTTTGGGGGAGAAACCGTGCTTGCTATCTGAATGCCCATTCAGCCCAATAAACAGCAAAGTCATGTCTTCGGTTTAAACTTTTAATTAGGTTTCTACGTTAAAGTATGGCGATACAGCACGGCCCCAAAGAGGTGTTGTTTTGATCGGTGTTGAGTAATTTCCCAAAGATTTCCTTTTAAAGTCTCTGAGGAATTTTGCACTGTGTCTTGCAGATTACACAGGGTTTCATGTATTTTGTGTAAACGTGTTGGCAA
>NW_023266081.1:1537-1800 GCF_013103735.1 Etheostoma cragini
CAATAAGAGGATCCTGACGTGTTGTTTCATGTTTCCTCTCTGTTTGACAGAGTCAGACACGCTGTAGTATTACAGGGAGATTTATTTTTATGTGACTGTCTAGTTTTGAATATTTAAGTAACCTTCATGACTAACCATAGACCATTAATATTGATGGACAGAGCATGTGTGATGTCACCCATCGGTCTGTGGAGATCTGATATGAGTCGTCGAGTTTGTAGTTATGGGTGCAGCCATCCTGGTTGCGGATGGGGGGGGGGGGG
>NW_023266082.1:0-1584 GCF_013103735.1 Etheostoma cragini
GGTTGCCCATGTCCATCTTTGGTAGCGGCTATTTTATGTATGGGAACATGCATGAGTGTATTGTTGTTTTTCCCATGTCTGTAAGAATTTAAATTTATGGGGTTCTTTGAGTGCTTTAACATGTTTGTATAGAGTGGGTGTGTCCGATGTTTAATTAGTTGTCTATAATACACACAGTTACACTTATATTCCATGGTCTTCTTTTTATTTTATTAGCATGTTTGAGCCAAATTAGAGGTTGGGGTTGTGTAAATAAAGTAGGCAGGACTAGATTATAGCCGATAGATATCAGAGATCCGTCCATTGCCTTAATTTTTATGCGTTGTAATTTTCCCTAAAGCAGTTAGCTTATCTGTGTTTTGTTAGCATGCTAGTTTTCTACTGCATACCATGATGTTGCTAGCTAGTGTGTGACTCGTTTTTGGTGCTGTGCAGGATAGGATATTCATTTTATTTGCACATTGTGATACTTGTACAGTTTCTTTCAGTAGTTTAGTTTGATTAGATCAATAATATGCTATTCTGCTAGCTGATAAGAGGCATATCAGCTGTGACTTTAATGTACCTTCTTTTTGGATTTATTTCAGAAACTTCATTTATTCATCATTCATTCATTCCTTCAGTCACGCATTCATCCATTCATTTGTTCCTTCATACAAGCAACAATGTAAAACTTGGGACTGCCTGTCTACGCTCTACCAATTAAAAAGTTGAACTCCATCTGGTGACTCGTGCTCTCTGATAGGAGCCCTGAAGCGGCTAATACTCGTCCTCCAGCATTCATAGTGTTAAAACCCAACATACGCAGTTACACTTACATTCCATGGTCTTCTTTTTATTTTATTAGCATGTTTATTGAGCTAAATTAGAAGCAATTAGGGTGTTTGTGGGGTTGAGGGTATTCTCGGGTTGTGTAAATAAAGTAGGCAGGACTAGATTATAGCCGATAGATATTAGAGATCCACCCATTACCCTAATTTTTATGCGTTGTACTTTTCCCTTTCTGGGTGAGTTAGGGAAACTGTTACAGCATAGCGGAGTATTCTGTCCACCTCCACACTCGTAGTCTTCTCTTCAAGCAGACTTACTGCCTCCTGGTCTTGTCTTGACCTGGTTACCACTTTCTCATTTTTGTATGGCAGCACATCCAGCTGCTAGAGATTCTCAACAATCTGGAAGAGCTCCATGTTGGAAGGAACAGTGGACTTAAGAAGGCACTGTTGCGGCCGTAGCTGTTGCTCCGCGATATGTGCCGGGCCCTGAAGCGTTCCGCCCCAGTCTGGTTCGAATGGTGAGTGGTCCATCTGGTGGACCGAGCTTCACTGGTTCTATGGGGGTGAGATGTGGATGATCAGCACCAATGGGAAGTAAGGGTCTGGCGTTTTCAAACTGCTGAAGGGAGAGACCTGCCAGGTACTTATACCTCTTCTGCAGACTGACTGGATAGGATTGATCTGCCTAGCCCAGGCGAGCTAAGCCATTACTCCCAATACTGCCAGTCAATACACTGTATGTTTAGCTTATACAAGGTAAAAGACAAATTAAGACTTAACAGGATTGCTACTTGTGGAGGTGCTGTGGCTT
>NW_023266083.1:0-1774 GCF_013103735.1 Etheostoma cragini
TAGGGTAACATTACAGCTTGTTTCTACCTGATGATGAACATCTGTCCTGTAGGGTAACATTACAGCTTGTTTCTAACTCACAGGAGTAGATGAGGGCGGGGAAGATGGGCTCGTTGCGTTCCTGCGCCGTCTCCACCAACATGCGGAGAGGACCTTTAGGGGACAGGACGGCCACCAGGTCTGCAACAACACAACAACCACAGCAGTGCATCATGGGACATCATGGGAATCAGTTCAGCTGCTTTATTTAAAACCATGTTTCCACGAATGGGAACACTAAGGATACTAAGGGTTTAGGGATGACGCCATGTATGTTTTTAAGTGAGTATGGAAGGAGGGAAGAAGAAAGGAAGTATGTAGAAAAGGAGATAGGGAAGTAAAGAAGAGGAGGAAAGGATGGAGTCAGGGACCGGCGGCCATATTGTAGTCTCTGAGTCTGGGACCAGCGGCCATATTGTAGTCTCTGAGTCAGGGACCAGCAGCCATATTGTAGTCTCTGAGTCAGGGACCAGCGGCCATATTGTAGTCTCTGAGTCTGGGACCGGCGGCCATATTGTAGTCTCTGAGTCAGGGACCGGCGGCCATATTGTAGTCTCTGAGTCTGGGACCGGCGGCCATATTGTAGTCTCTGAGTCAGGGACCGGCGGCCATATTGTAGTCTCTGAGTCAGGGACCGGCGGCCATATTGTAGTCTCTGAGACCAGCGGCCATATTGTAGTCTCTGAGTCTGGGATTTTCCACCTGTTTAATCAGTATTTTGTGCGTTTGAGTCACTTCCTGGCCGTGTTTTTGAGGTTTATGTCAGCTGACGTGTGGTCAGCAGCTGTCGCTGTGGTGGGCGTGGCGGCGGCGTCTCACCGTACACGGAGATGGCCCCCAGGATGACCCAGGCGGACCACTCGGGGAGGTACTTGATGAAGACCAGGGCCATGAGGGCGCTGATGAGGATCAGGTAGGCCTGCTGCAGGGCCAGCGGCCCCTTCCAGTGGATGCAGATCATCCCCACCGCCCCGAAGTTCCAGATCACCACGCCCACCGTGGGGTAGTCCACCGCCACGTTGTACGTCTTGAACACCTCGCTGGAAGCACACGGCATCACGTTACCCCGGTGACTCGCAGCATCCCGTAACCACGGTAACTCACAGAGACACCACACACAGGGACTCACCCGAGGTACATGAAGCTGAACCAGAAGAGCAGCATGAGGGAGGACAGGATGAGCCAGCCGTGGATGAACTGGACAACAACAACACAACAACAACACAACAACACAACAAACACACAACAACACAACAACACAACAACAACACAACAACAACACAACAACACAACATTAACACAACAACACAACAACAACACAACAACAACACAACAACAACACAACAACACAACATTAACACAACAACAACACAACAACACAACATTAACACAACAACACAACATTAACACAACAACAACACAACAAACACACAACAACACAACAACACAACATTAACACAACAACAACACAACAACACAACAACACAACAACAACACAACGACAACACAACAACACAACATTAACACAACAACACAACAACACAACATTAACACAACAACAACACAACAACAACACAACAACAACACAACATTAACACAACAACACAACATTAAGACAACAATAAAAACACGTTAGCAAGGTCTGCACTTGTACAGTACTATGTGTGTGTGTGTGTGTGTGTGTGTGTGTGTGTGTGTGCGAGTCAGTGTGTCTGTGTGTGTGTGTGTGTGTGTG
>NW_023266084.1:0-2918 GCF_013103735.1 Etheostoma cragini
AGTAGTAGAAGTAGCAGTAGTAGCAGTAGTAGTAGTACCAGTAACAGTAGTAGTAGTAGTAGTAGTAGCAGTAGTAGCAGTAGTAACGGTAGCAGTAGTAGTAGCAGTACTAGTAGTAGAAGTAGCAGTAGTAGCAGTAGTAGTAGTACCAGTAACAGTAGTAGTAGTAGTAGTAGTAGCAGTAGTAGCGGTAGCAGTAGTAGAAGCAGTACTAGTAGTAGTAGCAGTAGTAGCAGTAGTAGTACTAGTAGTATTAGTAGTATCAGTACTAGTAGTAGCAGTACTAGAAGTAGTAGTAGCAGTAGTACTAGTAGCAGTAGTACTAGTAGTAGTAGTAGTACACACACACGTTGATTAAATCAAACTTGTAGTTTCTCCTACAGTTAAACCTTTAAAACTTTGAAAAGAAACATTTTCTTTTTCTTTTCAATTCAAGTTTATTTTGTAGTGCAAATAATACAAAACATGTTCCCAAATTAAAATGAATGCTTATTAATAATAAGAGCTTCTGATTGGCTGCAGTGGAGAACCTATTCACATTGTGTTGTCTTTACAGTACATGGACATCTAGTTCCCTGGGAACTTACATTCTGCTGCTGCAGTCTCAGTGTGGCGCCACCTTCACGTGCACATCAGACCGTCACGTGCACTGACAGACTCAGACTACTATTCTAAGAGTGTGATAACATTATGGGATGGATCCCTACAGAGATAGACCTCTGAGTTAAAGAGGAAGATCCTTTTAGTTTAACATGGAACAGAAATCACCATCAAAAGTAGTGATTATTTACATGGAGTCTGGTGGGTCGGTGATGGATTTAGTGCATGTGAGCTGAAAGCTTCAGCGAACTGCATTTAAAAAAAATAAAATTAAAGAGTACATGATTTAAATCAGTGAGTCAGGAGAATATTTTAGCTTCAACTGAAGTAAAAATTAATCATTGTTATGAAAAATCAAAATCAAACCTAAATATATGTTTCTCTCGACAACGTGATAACGTGGTTAAACTACATCTCCTCAAACTAGCTTTTGATCTCTCGCAAGAGTCAACGTTTCCCATTCGGAGAACTTCGGCTGGACTTATAGTTCAAATCCTTCCCAAAAACTACAAAATCACTAATTCAAAAACGGACTTTCCTCCCCCAAAAATCACACTAGACAAAAATGTACTTCCTGTTAGCAACATCACAGTTTACAGTGTGTGCAGTTTAATTTTAAGGAGGTAGAAAGTTGCAAATGCCTTGTCCCTGGCATTCTGAAATGCAACTTTAAAGACCTGGAAAGTCCTTGAAATCACCATCACCAACCCACCAGACTCCATGTAAATAATCACTACTTTTAGCATCATAAAACACACTTCATTCAAAGTGGACAGGAACCAAATAAAAACTACCAAAAGCCGTTGTTCCACCAATCACCACTCTGGTCTGGTTGGAATAAACTCTTAATTCACCCATTTACATGTGGAGATATGCTGCTCTATACACGCTAAAAGTAGTGATTATTTACATGGAGTCTGGTGGAGATATGCTGGTCTATACACACTAAAAGTAGTGATTATTTACATGGAGTCTGGTGGAGATATGCTGCTCTATACACGCTAAAAGTAGTGATTTTTTACATGGAGTCTGGTGGAGATATGCTGCTCTATACACGCTAAAAGTAGTGATTATTTACATGGAGTCTGGTGGAGATATGCTGCTCTATACACGCTAAAAGTAGTGATTATTTACATGGAGTCTGGTGGAGATATGCTGCTCTATACACACTAAAAGTAGTGATTATTTACATGGAGTCTGGTGGAGATATGCTGCTCTATACATGCTAAAAGTAGTGATTATTTACATGGAGTCTGGTGGGTTTGGTGATGGTGATTTCATTATATCAAAGGTTGTTCCCATCAGTCACTTAGACACAAAAATGTGGGTAACCGGAAGTTAATAGTTGTGAAAAGTCCTGGAAAGTGAGAATGACTGCCCCCCCCCCCCCCTTCATCGTTTCTGCAGTCATACAAAACCAAACTGTAAAATGTTCTGAACAGTTAACGTTTCTTAATTTTCCATTTTTAAACTTTTGTTTTTGCTGGTAAATCTCTAAATAATAAGTCTAAATCTCCAAGCATGCACCTGTGTGCAGACTGAAACACACGGGTCCTTTCAGTGTAGAAGCTAAAAAAATAAAAAATAACCCAAATATCCATCATCATCCCTTCATATTCATCCCTAAAATAACCCTCTGTGTGTGTGTGTGTCTTTTTGTGCAATTTGTCTTAAAGTATAAATGAATCTTTAATTAAAATGTTGTAAAAACTTAAAATCAAATTACTATTAAAATGTAGAATTTAAATTAATATTAAATTGAAATTCTCCGTGTTATTCCAGATCTTGACACGATGATCTAAAGAAATAAATAATAAAGAAATCTCATAAATCTACGAACTTTAAGCATTTTTGTGTTTTTACGGTTTTCTGTTTCAACATTTTAAAAGTGAAAATGTTTGATTTGTTTACGTATTATTCTGCTGGAAGGGAAGGCTTTTACTTTGAAAGGACATTTCCTTTTGTCTCCCTTTAAAGGTGAAGGATTCATATTTTGTGAGTTTCTAATATTATATTTAGAGAAAAAATATTTAGATATTAGCGTTAGCCTTATCCTGCTAGCTGCTACGTCTCTTCTTCTTCTCTATTTACAACCCTGGGCTTCCTGTTTCCTGTCAGTGGGCTTGGTCCGCCGGCGTGTCTGTGCGTGTGCTCTGCGGCCGGTGTCCGTAGAAGGATTATGTGGGCGGGGTCTGTGGGCGTATCAGTGGGCGGAGTCTGTAGAAGGGGTCATTGGGCGTGGTCCGTAGAAGGGGTCAGTGGGCGGAGTCTGTAGAAAGTGGGCGGGGTCTGTAGAAAGGGTCAGTGGTCGTGGTCCG
>NW_023266084.1:2965-3572 GCF_013103735.1 Etheostoma cragini
GGGTCAGTGGGCGTGGTCTGTAGAAGGGGTCAGTGGTCGTGGTCCGTAGAAGGGGTCAGTGGGCGGGGTCTGTAGAAAGGGGTTGGTGGGCGTGTCAGTGGTCGTGGTCCGTAGAAGGGGTCACTGGGCGTGGTCTGTAGAAGGGGTCAGTGGGCGTGGTCTGTAGAAGGGGTCAGTGGGCGTGGGTCAGTGGGCGTGGTCTGTAGAAGGGGTCAGTGGTCGTGGTCCGTAGAAGGGGTCAGTGGGCGTGGTCTGTGCCGGCGGCGCCGAGGCGGTGCCAGTCCACCCAGTGCTGCCCTGGGACGAGCCTCTTCAGGGGGATGAAGGTCTCCCCCAGCAGGGAGTTCTCCCAGAACGGCCCGTCACCCAGAACACGCAGGTGGATCACCCTCTGGTCCACGTCCCCCCGAGGGATCCGCTCGTACACCAGCTGCACGCACACAACAGCAAATTATTAATAATCACACAACACAAAAAACTGTTTATTAAAGATTACTTTGTTTTTCTTCAACATGGAAACGATTTTCCCAAATCACCAAACCCACCAGACTCCATGTAAATAATCACTACTTTTAGCGTGTATAGAGCAGCATATCTCCACCAGACT
>NW_023266085.1:0-1399 GCF_013103735.1 Etheostoma cragini
ATAACAACTTGGGTTGTCCTTGTCCTCTTTAGTCCGGATGACATGGGGTCCCAGTTTTCCAAAATGAACTTCAAATTTGGATTCCTCTGACCACAGAACAGTTTTCCACTTTGCTACAGTCCACTTTAAATGAGCCTTGGCCCAGAGAAAACGCCTGCGCTTCTGGTTCCCGTTTAGATATGGCTTCTTTTTTGACTTATAGAGTTTCAGCCGGCAACGGCGAATGGCACGGTGGATTGTGTTCACTGACAATGTTTTCTGGAAGTATTCTTGAGCCCATGTTGTGATTTCCATTACAGTAGCATTCCTGTGTGTGATGCAACGCCGTCTAAGGGCCCGAAGATCACGGGCATTCAGTATGGTTTTCCGGCCTTGACCCTTACGCACAGAGATTGTTCCAGATTCTCTGAATCTTTGGATGATATTATGCACTGTAGATGATGATAACTTCAAACTCTTGGCAATTTTTCTCTGAGAAACTCCTTTTTGATATTGGTCCACTATTTTTTGTCACAGCATTGGGGGAATTGGTGATCCTCTGCCCATCTTGACTTCTGAGAGACACTGCCACTCTGAGAGGCTCTTTTTATACCCAATCATGTTGCCAATTGACCCAATAACTTGCAAATTGGTCCTCCAGCTGTTCCTTATTTGTACATTTAATTTTTATGGCCTCTTATTGCTACCTGTCCCAACTTTTTTGGAATGTGTAGCTCTCATGAAATCAAAAAGGAGCCAATATTTGGCATTGCAATTCAAAATGTCTCACTTTCAACATTTGATATGTCATTTATATGCTATTGTGAATAAAATATATGTTTATGAGATTTCTAAATTATTCCATTCCTTTTTTACTCACAATTTGTACAGTGTCCCAACTTTTTTGGAATCGGGTTTGTATTTACCCAAATGTTAAATGTTGAAAAATATACAGAAACAGCTACAATATAATTTAAAAATGATGACAAATATGCAGAAAGCAAGTAAGATTTATTTTGATATTAGTACTGATGCATTATGCAGCAACTAAATAGGGTTAATTTAATAAAAGCTGAATTTTAACAACTTAATAGATGTTTTATAACATCTTTAACAGTTAATAAACTTAACATGTGTTTGTATAAAATCTGAAAAACATGGAATTTGTATAAAATCTGAAAAACATAGAATTTGTCAAAGCAGCATATTATAGAGCTGTTGGAGAGTTTGCAGGTGCAGTAAACATTTCCATGGTAACAGCAAGTTCCACCAATCAGATATGTCACTGTGACGCTAAGAATTGTGGGTAGGGTAGTATTTTGACAAAGGATTGTGAATTTAAAAAAAAAATAGAATGTTGACACATCAAAACATTTAAGAACTCTTTTGATGTGCACTTTGATGATGATGTCACTCAAGT
>NW_023266086.1:0-2328 GCF_013103735.1 Etheostoma cragini
GATTTTTGGAAAAAGGCTGCAATGAAACAAAGAGTGAAAAAGTTAAAGGGGTCTGAATACTTTCCGTACCCACTGTATGTCAATTATCAATGTTCCAAAATAAATTGGTGTCCTACAGTCAGTGTCCAGGTGTCAATAGTATAATTTGCTAGCTGTTGAGTCCGTCCATTTCTGGCACAAACCCTAACCCTAAAAAAAACACAGTGTAATTGTGAAGATGTAAGGGGCTGTAACATTGTGACCTGTGATGATCCAGGGCCTGTAGAACTGCTGCTTCCAAGTACCTGGCCAGTCTTTGGTGCGAGGACAGCATCACTGTTGTGACGTGGAGGAGCAAAGGCCTTAGATGGAAAAACATTAACAAAAAATCATTATCTATTGCATTCCTAATGTAACTAACAACCACAAACAGCAATGTACTTGTACTAAGTTAATACAAATAATAATTACCTTTGCAACTTGTTTAGGGCAACGTATAATGCTGCACTGAAGAGGAGCTGTGACAGTGATGACTGACTAATGAATGATCGCCGTAAATTTGGTTCCCCGCATCAGTTCACCTAATCCCTTTGCCAAACGATCCCTACTGAACCGTGCACAGCATTGGATGCAAAGCTGTGGACGTAGGACAATGAAGCAGCTCCTTAAAAGCGAAAATAGAAAGTTGTTGTAATAAACTGCAGATGATGCAAAAAGCAAGTTCAAAAGTCACATAATCCACAATAATAAAATACCTTGAACGCTGTTGCATGGCCACACAACATTTCTGTCCAGTGCCATTTTACTAGTTTAGGAAGGCTGCATGAGGTTCAGCCTTCTTTAAAGTCCTGATGGTCTCCACTGTGTGAAGTGGAGTGATCACAGCAGAAGCATACCTGCAGCAAAAACTTCATTTAAATGACAATGTGCTGCTAGCTGTAACAACAGTGTTGCAAACATGCTGCATTATTACAAAATGAATACAAGAATAAATACACAATTAAAGCAATATAAAAAGCACATATGAAATTAGAACCATTACCTTCCGTTAGAGTCTTCAGCGCTGTCAGGTAGGCAGGCAGTATTTCAGTTTTAGAGCCAGAGAGAAGGTAAGGCAAATGCAGGCAGGTGTTATCGTTAACTTCTGTATGTTTAGGGCTGTACGTGGGATGTTGTAGATATATTTCATTTTCATAACAATATGGTTACCTGAAAAAATATTGACCAATAAAAATATTGTTCCTGAATATATATTGACACATAACATTATCCAATGCTGCCAAAAATTAAGATTACCAAACAAAAATGTATTTCAGCTTACTAAATTATATACAACAATATATTTAGTGTGACTTCCTTTACACAGCAAGAGAAACAGAGACCAACAACAATGAGGTATTCTTAAAAACACGTCATGATACTCTGTGGATTTTCTTTTTACCTGCCTACTGTAGCGGTGGATTAACATCGGGTCCAGCTGCAACAAAAACTAAATTATTATTTATTAATTAGACCATTATGTATTTTCTTATTGCAGGTTTCAATCATTTTAAATCAAAAGTGTTAATACATTATTCACTCTTACTATTGGTATTAGGTACAGACCTGAAGGCTTCAAAACCGTCAGGCTTCAAAACCTGTAAATGCAACTGCAGTGGCTGGAAATCCAACCTGGGCAAAATGCCTGCACTGCTACGGTATAAGTCATAGTCAAAAAGTAACACACCTGTTGCCTTTCTGCTGGACAATGCAATGTTTACTGCAAATGAAACTTTGTATTGAAACGTTTCCAGCAGAAAGCACACTTTTAAGGACACTCAGTAGACTTACAATGAAATTGTAATTGCACTGCTTTGAAAATAGTAAGAACCTTCTTCATCACAAACCTGATGGTGCAGTAGTTGATCCGCATGGATCCACTTGCTGTCCCTCTGGCTGTTCCCCTCTCTGTCCCATTTATGTTTTCTTCCTCCTCACTCTTTTCTTCATCCTCTTCACCCTCTTCTTCATCTTCCTCACCCTCTGGAACATCCCTCTCTGTGTCAGAGCCCTCACTTTCATCACATGCCCTCTCTCCAAACTCCCAAAACTCCTCTGGCTCTCCCTCTTCCTGCTCTTCAGTCCCTTGATTTGTTTCTCTCATTGCTGTTTTCCTCACTTTTTGTTTACTAGGGCTCTATATCGCTTTCTCGTTTCATGATAAATATTAGAAGAAGATAAAACGTAGGGGTATGCATTACATTTATCTCCCTACTCAACACAGACATAAAACCTGTCAATTACTTTACACAAATGTAGCTATTTGTTATCGCAATGCAACAGCAAAGACGGATGAAGTTACGTGTTAAC